>NC_057699.1:4209157-4224760 GCF_014466175.1 Vespula pensylvanica | reverse complement strand
TTTTTTTTTGTAACTTCGTGTTTCGATATTTTTATTACCTTCGATGGGTACCAATGTTTTTGGATCTTCTTGTTTGCTTTCGGACGTCTTCGACGCTTGACCGTGTGCAATAATGCAGCATATTCTATGAAAAATTACTATAATTATTATTTAAATATATTACTATAATTAAGATTTTTATTAAGACTACTTATATAGATAGATAGATAGATGGATGGAGAGATAGGGAGAGAAAGAAAGAGAGAGAGAGAGAGAGAGAGAAAGAGAGAGAGACCGGATGCAAAACGGAATGCTCGTAGTTAATGTACACTGAGAATGACGGCATAGTGATCGACACGACACATAGTGAAAGTTTAGTTCAGCTTTTGCCACAGGCTGCATCAGAAAGGCCACGTTCTCTCTAAGAGAATTTCTTCTTTACAAATTCAACCGTGTCTTGTATTTTTTTTTTTTATGTTTCATTTTATTTCATTTGAGTTTTTCTATTTTTCATTGATTTATCTCTCCTACTCTCTCTCTTTTTCTTTCTATCTTGTTAAAAGATTTGACGTTCATTTTGAATGTTCATAATTTTGGTTCCATCGTAAATTGATATTAATTAAAGGAGATTGGAAGAGAATTCGTGTAATTGGAGAAGAAAGCGAAGGTCTTTCGCAAATTCGTCCTCGCCCTCATTTTGATTTCAAGGTCTTTCGGATGAACGACTTTTGCGAATTTAATTTGGATCATTTGAAAAATTTATATATATATACATATATATATATATGTATGTATGTATATATATACGTATACGTATATAGGTATATTTATATATGTTAATAATGCAATAGATGCTGTATTAAAAAGTACTAATATACTAGTTATTTTTATATATATTTTATATTTGAATATATATTAGAGTACACTATTAACATAATTAATAAATATAAAGTATAGACATACATATTCATTTTATATATATATATATATATATATATATATATATATATATATATATGTAAATAAAATTCTGACAAATCAAAAGATAGATAAAAATGATTGAGGATCAAGTATCTTTGGCTGATCGATATTGCATTTACAAGGTCGATCGGTTACGATCGATTTCTTCGTTCACGATCGTTCGACGAAGGATAGCAACTTGCTAAATTAGCCCTTGTGTCTTCCAACTTTTCGGCAAGGTCTTTAAAAAAATAAATAAAAAAAGGGCAACAAACAAACCAAAAAAAAAAATAAAAGAATAGAAAAAAAATATCGAGAAAGAAAAAGAAAATTTGTGTATATGCCTAAATCGATCAATTCTCTAATAGTCTACTAGTGTCAATATGAAAAGTGACTTGTTGAAAGCACGTTTATAAAAGTTTATAATTATTTATATATATATATATATGTATATATCTATGTGTATGTATCTATGTGTTAGAAACAGGACGAAAAGTGTTTGCGACACTCGCTAAACCACTCGCTGTTGTCCGATTCAGTCGTTCCGTCTGGCCGATTCTTCCGGTTCGCAAAGAGCTCGTGTACCTATGCGTTTTAGAACGTATATATACATACATATATATATATATATATATATATATATATATATATATATAGCAGGTGGAACTAGTTTTATTATTATACCATATGTTCTTTCTCTATCATAACGTTGATGTTAGAATGATTAATATAATATCGAGAAAAATAAATAATAACATTTAAATCGAATTACTAAGAATTATGGTAACGTATTGTATTATTATTATTATTTGATTCTAATTTAATACGGATATTTTAATACATACATATATATATATATATATATATATCATGTCTATAAAAATATATATATATATATACTGAGAAATCGTATGGGAGAAAGCTGTTGCTTCCATTATAAACATACATATAAGTATCTATGTACATGAGAGTATATTCTCTGCACATGAATATTTCCAGTGACACGAAACCGTTAACTTACGTAAGTTATAATATTACCACATTGAAGTGAGTCTTCGATAAGACTTAGGTAAGTAATTGTCTATATATTATTATGCGTGTGCGTGATCTATCTACATACGTGTGTGTGTATGTGTGTGTGTGTGTGTATCTTATTGTTATGATAATAAAAAAGATATTATTGAGATTAAATGACTATGTAACAAATATCTAGGAAAAATAAGATACTTTATTTATCTTATTATTAATATTCTTTTTAGATGTAAAATAATATTTTACTAGTACGATCTGTCTGTTACCAACAACTTTCTTTTTATCGTACTGACTCGGTACATATGGTCGTTTCAATCATTGAATTAATCTCAGTTCATACGGAGATATTTTTTAAATTGGAAACACACACATATATATATATTATTTTTTAATTTTTTAACGAATTAAAATATTTTTCTATTATCGAACGTTTTTCTCTTTATTTTTACTTTTTTATTTTCTTCCATTGATTCGCTAATACATATGGTTCCTTTTAATCACGACGAAAAAATATTCAATTCCAATACGACGAAGAATCTTGTAAAATCGAAAACATTTTCTAAATTTTACGTTTCATCAAATTAAGTTATTCTAAATTTCTATATAAATCAATCAATCTTTACATTCTAATTTCTCTGATTTCTTCCATAAGATCTATCGATCGAGACGCCATAATAATTTAGGACAGAATCGACGTTCTCCGTTTCAATTCGATACGATCGACCAAACGTTCGATTATTTTCCTCTCGAAATGTGAATACCTAATCAACCTTTCACTTTGTAAAATTTGTACGAAAGTAAAGTATACATATATTTTTTTTTAATTTTCGACACTCACACACACGAGCACACGCATATATATATATATATATATATATATATATATAGATAAAAATACACTTGAGATGAAAGATGAGAAGGAGCAAGGATTAAAAAAAGAAAAGAAAGTGTAAGAAAAAAAAAAAAAACGAAAACAAAAAAGAAAATAAATAAAAATGAGAAAATTTCATATCCGAAGGCACCGTATCATCGTCGTACTCACAAAAGAACGTTTATCAGCCACATGTCTGCACAGCACACTTTCTTCTTTCTCCTTTTACTTTCTTCTTTTCACAATTATCTTAACAATTCGTTCCGTTATTTTGTTTTCTTTTAAATAAATGCTATTTAATTTTTATTAATTATATTCTTCCAACATATGTGTGTATATATATATATATATGTATATATGTATATATAAATATATATATATATACATATATATTTTATCTTTTAAGTCAAAGAGTTCTTTGAAAACACTCCTTCTGTATATTTCCTATTTTCTTTCTTTTTCCTTTTCTTTCTTTTTTTATATAAAAAATCGCGTCGATCTCTTCGTCACCGTACAACACACGCGATCATCGCTGTGATCTCTCGATCGAGATCATTAGCGAAATATTTAATTTGTTTTCCTCTTTCTATCGTCTCTGTCGTTGAGTACGCGCGACTTCGACGTACGGTTCGCGAAAGAAAACGGATGATTTTCTCGTGGAGATCTTGGATCATACACGCACACGTACACACACATACACATATACGAACACAAACAAACAAACAAACACACACACACACACACACACACACGTTCGAGATAGAGAAAGAGAGAGAAAGAGAGAGAGAAAGGGAGGGAGAGGAGGGAGGAGGGAGAGAAGTGAAAAAAGAGTGAGAAAGAGGTAGGGAAATATAATAATTATAATAATTATAATAATAATAATAGTAATAATAATAATAATAAAGAAAGAAAGAAAGAAAGAAAGAAAGATACGTTCAGTCTCGGAGTAAAAGTAAGAGGTAGTCGGAGAACGTGGTGGTGAGGGTATGAGAACGGCGGCAAAGGCAGACCTCTACTTATACGACACCCACCACGGCCACCTGGATACACCCCACCAGTGCAATGAAAACTGGACACCACGTAGCTCGAACTCGACTTCGATGTACACGAGAGAAAAGGAGAGATCCTTTATGCTTCTAAACTCCATACTATCTATCGCAGTTAGCATCGTTCTTATATTCGCTTTGGAACATTTATTGTATTATTATTATTATTTATATTATTATATATTCAACAATGTCTTTTGTTGTGTATATATATATATATATATATATATGTTTGGATAACATATAACATTTAATGTTTAATCGTAAATGTTTAATTGTGACTATGAACGTTATATCGTGAAAAAAGATTCATTACTAATGCATTGTAAAATTACTCATGCATTGCATTGTAAAATTACTCATGCATTGCATTGTAAAATATAATTCATTATCAACGAATATGCATCTCATTAGAATAATAAAATTCATTATTAAACGTATATATACGTTCTATTGCAAAATAAAAATTCGTTGTTAATGAACTTACGTTACTTCTAATGAACGCGTAGGTATAACAATGCGATTAGATGTATTTACTATTTTTTTCTTTGTTTTTTTTTTCTTTTTTTTTTTTTTTTTGGATGTGATTCTAAACAGACTGCAGCATATTAAGCGCTTTCACAATAAGCAACAACTCGAGAATTAGCTAATGTAGATATGCTAGAAAGGTTGATGGTACGATGGTCGTCGTTGGTAATCGTTAAAAAGAAGAGTTGAGTAGTTACCAGGAATGTCCGCAAAAGCCTTGAAAGAAAAAAACGCGAGTGAAACGCAAAGCTTCCGTTATCGATGATTGCTAATACTTAGTAAACTTTGCAAAATACAGGAAGAACATTATTCCGTGTGAATGTGTATTTAAAAGGTATTACAAGATTTTTTATTAATACGATTAATTATTTTCCTGGTGTTTTATAAAAAAAAAAAAAAAAAAAAAAAAAAATTAGACAAATTTGTTTAATTATGTTTAACATTAATTAAAAACGTTTCTTTTTTTCTCTTTTCTATACCTAATAACATTAATAATTAATTTCTAATTACGATTAGTTCGTTACGTTAAAGTATTAGATCGTTTTTTAAAGATATTGAACGTTATTGAATATTTATATTATATTTAATATTCATTAAATCCTCCTTCGTTACGAATTTTTAAATTTCTTTTCTTTTTTTTTTTCTAATATTGTTGATAATGAATCGCTAATCGTGATTGGTTCGTAGTTGGATGATTAGAATTCTCCGCATATGTTAACGATTACCTACTTTCTTCTTTTCCTTTATATAATATTGGATATTCAATATAATTAAAATCATTATAGTTATTATCTTCTTATATAATATTGTTATGATCGAATTTCTAATAAAACGATTAACTCTCGTTATTAGACGGATGTTTCGTCGAATAATTTATATTTAATCGATAGTCAAACACCCCGTATCTTTTTTCATCGATTCATCGTGATATCGAAGCGATGTCTCGCGAATGGCACTGTAGGTGTCAAGGCCCAGTGAAACCCTGAGCCGTATAAACTAGCCGATAGTTGCGAGCTCGACTACCGACAACTATAGTATATAGAAGGCAATCGCCGTCGCGTTAAAGGTCTTTGCGTTTGATTGCGCAAGAAGAATGTCGACCCATTAGGACCAGAACTCTGGATAACCTAAAATAATCTCTGGTGTTCGTTTTAAACAATATTTTTTATCTATATTTATCCGTTATACATATATGCGCGCGTATGTTCGCGTGTAAATAGAACATGACAAATAATCGATTTTTCATCGATCGTTAAAATATTAATATCCATTTCTATTCGAGCGTTTTAATTAATAACATTTTGTTATTATTACGATAAAACTATTTATAAAATATTTAACGATAATTCTAATGAATCTTAAAGTGATAAAATAATATGTATATATATATATATATATATATATATTCAAGTATACATAAAAATGATACAAACAATAGTTTATCATTTTAAGAAATAAAACAAATACTTGATACTAAATCAAAACATTTCGATGGGTCGAGACGATCTCGAATACTTACTCTCGTAGGTAGACATCAGAAGCTGCGAAAACATATACATACATACGTATATACATACATACACATAGATATCAATAGGTATATACCTACACACGTAAAAAGAGACTTTCTCTCTCGACAAGGAGAGCACTCGAGAATACTCGCACCGAGCAGAGTCAGATACTTGCCTACAAGGCTGCTAAGGCGAAGGCGAAGGCGGTATCTCGAAGGAAGGCGAAACGAATGACGAGGAAACAATGTCTTTTCCTGCCACGTCGTTGAACTACAATGCAATTGTAGTGACATAATTTACGACTAGATAGAGACAAATAAAAAATCGAGTCAACAATTGAAGAGAAAAGGGATGTTCGTTTTATACGTCAACAATAGCTAACTAATTTCTTTTTCTTTTTCTTTTTCTTTTTCTTTTTCTTTTTTGTTTTTCGAGAATATATGTACCTACATCAGATATAGATTCCTAGATATATATTCATTTATATAGGTTTTCTAATTTGACATATGTACATAGGTATATCGTTGCATTAATCTTATTTCTCTAATTTTATCTATCTTTTGTATCGGTTGTTTCTTGCAATTTCACTGGCATCGATCTCTTTTATTTTGATATATCTATATATGTATTAGGTATTCTATATGTCTAGGTAGTCTTTCGTATGCAAGCATTAAAGTCTCTCGAGTCTCTCAGAATCGAATATCAGCCAATGTCCAATGTTTGATACCGTCTCGATACATTTCTCTTGAATGAATCATCGTTCATAGAAGGTGATACATGATCTATGAAAGTCCCCTCAAAGAAATTCTTGCTACATTATGATTCTTCGATTGGTCGAATTTTTTGCATAATTTTTGTCCTCCTTAGGAATGATGTATCTTTCTAAATATTTTATGAATAATAATATTTTTAATAACGCTAATATTTTTGAATAGTAAAATAATATTTAATATTTTATATATGATAAATGATATGAATATTTTTTATTGAATAATTCGAATAGTATATATATATATATATATATATTGTAATAATATATTAACGATAAATATCGATCGTACGATGATCGATACGATAAAATTCTACTATTTACCGTTCGTTCGAAATATAACCTATGCACTATGGATCACACAATGCGTTACAATGAACGACGTCTATATTAATAAAACGCTATTGCCATTCAAGACCAAACGTATTGCGTATCCGCTGCTGCAACTCGGACCTTTTTCGTACGAATGAAATACTAAATGTGATTGGTCATTGACTATAAGTTAACTCGAAACTCCCGGTGCATGTACGGGACAAAAAATTATATGACTTGGCCTTCTCCTTTTTCGCGAAGATCTTCTAGAATAATAATTAGACAATATTCTCGAGGAATAAATATTTTTTATCGCATTCTTAAATTTTGGTAAAATCTAATTTTTTTTTTTTTAGTGTCTCAATAATTCTCTAATGAAATAATATAAAATGAAATGTTTAGATATTATATATATATATATAATTAAAAAATTTAACGAAATAAAATTAACAAATAAATAACAAATGAATTAATATAAATTTAATATCGATATATAATATATATATATGTGTGTGTGTGTATATAATTTCTTTGTATATATCGTAAAATCGACACCAATGAATGATGATATGTAACGTAAAACGTGCGGTATAAAAATATATTCTTCATTGAAAAAATGAAACTTGATCGACTCATGTCAAGTCATCAAAGATATTCTAATCTATAAAAAAATCAAATCAACAACAAAAAAAGAAAAAGAAAAAATGAAAAATTCCATACCAGATATCGTCGTAACTAGAGAAGTGTAAATGTTTCGTCGAAATCGATCGTAACGAGTTTCGCGATATATCGTCTTATTTAGTCGAACTGAACTCGACGGAAGATCGAAAGCAACTCTATAGATCTATAGATCCTTCTAGGTGTGACTCTATTGCCATACTGATCGTACTGATCGTGAGAGTATACCGACTCGACTCTAAAAGATATTGAAAGATCAATTCTTTTTTTTTTTTTTTTTGCAGAGTTTTTACGTTAAATTTTTTTTTCATATCGAGTATCAATTATTTTCTCATTATTCAGTTAAGAAATTTTAATGAATAAAACAAAAAAACATTATCTATCTTATAGATCGTAATCTCATCGATATAAATTTTTCTGAAAAAAAAAAAAAAAAAAAAAAAACAAGAAAATAAAAAAAAAATAAATAAAATGATCTAATAATAAAATCATTGGTAGGATATTGTTTAGGACGAAGAAACTCACAACGTTGTTCGTTATTTATGTTAAATACAATATACTTTCTAATAAAACGACGACGTCTAAGCTACGTATGGAATGATCTAAATTTGTTCCAAGTGTCACGGTCTTACTAATAAAGAACACGAAGGAAAGTATCGATTTACTTTTCGCTGGAAAGACGATTTCACGTACGCGACAGAAAGTAAAATCCGAGTGAGAACAAGAGAGAGAGAGAGAGAGAGAGAGAGAGAGAGAGAGAGAAAGAGAGACGTTAGAGATGGCGGCAAGTATATGACACGGATTTCGGGCTCGAAACGCTCGGAATTCCGATCGCGATGGCAATTTAAATGTTTCCAGCGCAGGCACAATTCTTTTCGAAGGACAAATCCAATTCCGACTTTCTCCTAACATCGTCTTTTCTCAATTTACAGACGTAAATCTCTTACATCCTAAACCTTTTTCTTTTTTCCTTTATCGAAGATACTCCGTGTAAAAAACTTGTCTAATTTTGATCCTTTGATCACACGAATGTATTATTCTGAAAAATAAAAGTATATCGGTAATGTTCGATGGTAATTAAATGGTTCATATATAACACGATTAATATATAAAAAATGAATTAATTGATATATAAAATAACAATAGAAAATATTATACTAGTAAAATTACAGTATTATAATTATTGCGTGTAATGTTATATTAGTCATTTCATTATATTATATAAATTTTCTATAAAATGGATATTATATTAGTATTTTTTCTCTCTCTCTCTCTCTCTTTTGCCAAATATATGAAAATGAAAAAAAATAAAAAAAACGTCGAATTGTTCGGACATAAGAGATTAGAAAGTATCGACGGTTGACATTTGAGAGATGCACTAACTATAAGTATCCGCCTGGGTTGCGTTAGCATCAGGATAAAAGTCGCAAAGAAAGAAAGATGAAAGGTAGAAAAGAACGTTCCTTAAGCTTTAGAACGAAGTCTTTTGATGCGATATCTACGTGATATCTATATACCTATATACATACATGCATACATATATGCATGCATATGTAAATACATAAATACATACATACATACATACGTGCTCGTTTCCACACGTCGCGAGTCGCTTTTACGAACTTCGCTTTCTCTGAATTACGGGTGTGTTCTGCCCGATGATTTGAGAATCGGTAACACGTACTCGCATGACTTCTTAAGTAGATATTAAGACTCGAAACTGTATATAAGATAGAAGCAAACAGTCGAATGATCGAATGATCTGACACACCTCGATCGATCCTTCACATTGTTTCGAGGTTTGGATCGAGATTCCTTTTTCTTTTTCTTTTCTTTTTCCATTCTTATGAATTTCCACCACGCTGTTCGTTCTTTCAATTTCCTCATTTCTAAAGAAAGAGAGAGTGAAATAGATAGATATTGTCTCTGTGTGTGTGTGTATATATATATATATATATATATATATATATATACATATGATATGTGTGTGTAATATATATACCTATATATATATATATATATATATATATATATATAGGAATAGGAGGGGAGGGAAAGAGAATGCTGCCTATCGGAGTGAAATCTCCAAGTTGCAAAACGTCCTCTCGAAGCAAGGTCGAACGGCAGGAACTCGTTCAATGTTAAGGACATTTCGTGAAGCGAGATATCTACGATAATTCTTTGAAATTCATTTCGCATTTTATAAGAGAAATTCTTTTCAATGACATTTTTACGTTGGAATCCATTTAATGTGATTGACTTCGAACGTACGATTTTATTCAATTCGTATTGCAATTATAAATGGATTTTTAATGTTTCGTTTTTATCAATACGATCATAAAAGAACAACGTGGATTTCGGTGATAAATTTTCTTTGAATTCGAAGAAATTGATTTCGAAAGAAACGAATGGAGTTAAGTCTCAGACTTTTTTCTATTAAAACAATAAAAATAAAAACTGATTCGAACGATGGATTTTTTCGCACGACAAAGAATAGAAAAATAAATTTAAAAAAAGAAAAGAAGTAGAGGAAGAAAAGAAAAGTAAATCGATTAAAAAAAAAAAAAAAAAAAAAAAGAGAGAGAGAGAGAGAAAGAATTGAAGTAACGTAAGAGAAATAATTTATAGATTACCAACCACGAGTTAAAAATAAAATAACTTCGCACCATATTCATATCCAATGGAAAAAAAGAGAAAGAAGAAAAAGTGTGACGTGTTTTGGCGCCACAATAAATCGTCCTCGTTGGCAGAAAGAAAGAAAAAGAAAGAGAGAGAGAGAGAGAGAGAGAGAGAGAAAGAGAAAGAGATAGAGATAAACAGATGCAAATAAAGAGTTTTCGATTTCGTTGGATACGAAAAGGGCGATGACGAAAGCAGACAGAGTAAAGTCGGTTAAAGGAATTTAGTGGAAAGTATCCCCCTCCCTTCTTTCCTCCCTCACCTGGTGAATAAGTTTGGTTCTTGTTTGTTGCTCGTTGGACCGGTCATCCAAAGGCTATTTATTTTTTCTTTTTTTTTTTTCCTTTTCTTTTTTGCTCCACCTTTGAAGCTTTACCTTTTCTCTCAACACACAACGTCTTCCAATAAATGATAAAAGAAAAATCGAAACTCGATCGTCGTAGCTTTATACGAGAGAGTCCGACCTTTGTCATTTCGTTTGGATTCTCATCTCGTAAGGACCTTTAACGTTCTTCATCGTTGTTGTCGTCGTTCTCTTTGTCGAAGAGAAAGGACTTTGAGCGAATAAGAAATATTTTATCATAATATATGTGTGTGTGTGTGTGTGTGTGTGTGTGTGTGTGTGTGTGTGTATGGGATATATATATATATATGTATCTTATTGGGGTAAGATTTCATTATCGTCAAAAATGATAGGATCGAAATAAGATAAAGCGTCTTTTAAAATGTCTTTTAGGTTGATTCGATGTAAGGAACACGTTTGGTGGTTATTCCGGTTTCTCGAGAACCGGATATCAACTTGACCTACTTTGTAACATCGACATTGTTGAAACGATCTACATTTCGTTACGGTCAACCTTACTGACCGTATGGAGTGTGACCTTAGCATTGACGAACGTCCGAGGCACACACCCCCTTCTCTTTTATATATACATATATTTATGTACTATCTATCTATTAATATATATATTTGTTTATATTGTCAATCTCTTGAAAATTTTATTCCATTAATTCGTGACTATTCGATCTTCTAATTGTACTATGCAAGATGTTGTTCTTGTATTATTAATTTTATATACATAGATATTTAATATGATAATATATAACATTAATATATTATACTATACTATAGAATTTTCTTGATTATATATGTATATATACATATACATAATATATATATATATATATATATATATATATATATATAGAGAGAGAGAGAGAGTAATTTTATATGATTAGACATTAAATTTAATTAAAAAAAAAAAAAAGAAAAAGAAGTTCGAGAACCGAAATATATTTTGATGACTCTTCAGTTTTGATATATTTATTTCCACAAGTCTTAAGACTCTGTGTAACTTAGAATTGTTTGGAAAAAAGAAAAAAACACGCAGTAAGAGAGTAAAGATGTCGCAAACAAAACTGTTTGCGAAAGTAGGAAGCGATTATGAAAATGTCGAGCGGGCGCAGAAATGATTTCTGGATGTTATTACACAAACTGTAACAGGGATTATTCTTAACTCTTACAGTGTTTACTAGAAGAGAATTCAAACGTGTAGGTATATGAGCGCATCTTTCTAATCCTAAGAAAGTCGCAATTTCTCTCTTGAAGTTTGCGACACACAAAGAGAGAGAGAGAGAGAGAGAGAGAGAGAGAGAGAGTCGTAATCGTAGACGAGCGAGACATTTTTCTTTTTTGTATTACATTTCAAAATGAATAATAAAACAATAAACGCATTCAAGAGAATTAGAACAAAAAGAACAAGAAAAAGAAAAAGAAAAAAATATACATCATAATAAACGAATGATCGATTGAGAAATTAAGAGAAAAAAAAAAAATAGGAAAAAAGAGGAGGATGTTTTATACGTGTAAGAGGAAGAGGAAGAAGAAGTAGAAGAAGAAGAAGAAAAAGAAAAAGAAAGGACTTTCTCTCGAGCATTGCTCCTTATCCGCTTTCCCTGATATCGCATCCGTCCGCGTGCTGATTTCGCGTAGGTATAATCTCGCAAGGACGAATTTGTTGCTAATGATCGAATTTGTTTTCTTTTTTGTTTCGTATTTTTCTCTCTTTCTTTTTTTTTTTTAACGAGCTTTCTCGAACGAGATTGTCTTTCGTAACGAAACTCCCTCTCATCGAGTATATATAATATTGTTATAATTCTATCATTTTTATTATACATTATTTTCATAATTTTTATATATATATATATATATAAGTAACAATTTAATATTAAATTATATATTACAAGGAATTTGTTCGAATCGATTTATTTGTAATAAATCGCACTTACGATTGTTAATATTTTATTATGAAAATAATTACGATCCAAAGTGAAAGAAATCGAACTCGTTCAGAAATAGTTAGTTCTCTTTGGTTAATCGACGATACACACAAGGAAATTGTAGAAATCTTGAAGATTCCATTGCCACTTCGTACCGACGACATTAACGAAAGGTCACTGAGCAGATTTTCTTAACGTTTACTCGAGAGAGAATCATGCTTGGTTACGTAAGTTCATCCTGCAAATTACCTTTCTCGTCTTCTCTATCCGATGATACAATCATCGAATTCTCGGTCGACTTATATGCGATAATCTTGACGATTATTATTTTCCATGCTTTCCGCGTTCTATTAGCTTTCTTTGTCATTTATAACGGACCTTGTTTCAACAAGAAAATATTTCCCCTATGGAATGTCGACCGGATCAAGGATGACCGGTGAATAGGTTAACAGCTTCGTTTTGTTATTTTCTTTCATTAGAATTTCACGTGGGTTGCTGCATTTCATTAATATCGCAGATATAAAATTCGTAAACTTATATGACATCCATGTTCGTACTAGTTGCTGAATTTTCTTTTTCTTTTTTTTTTCCTTTTATCTTTATTTCATACGCCTCTAACTATTTATTTATTTTTCTTCTTTCTTTTCGTCATTTAATACATCCTATTTAATTTTATCCAAACGTATATGTGAAAAAGCTTTTGATAAATTTATTTTATTATTATTATTTATAATATTCCATTCAACGAGTTCTCTAATTTCACGAAAAGAATAATTTAATAGATTCGATATTGTCGTATGTAGTCGGGTCGAAATAAACGCGTGATCTCTCTTTCATTCTCGTTAGTTTGGCGAAATATTCTTCGCGAAGATACCTCAAGGACGTCGAGATGCGACCTCCTCTCACTTTCGAGTCACTCGTCTTCTCTCTCTTTCTCTCTCTCTCTCTCTCTCTCTCTCTCTCTCTCTCTCGAATATACTCCCTCTCCTGTTTTCCTCTTTCTCTGATCGGTTCTCTCTTCTTTCGGTATTTCGGCCAAAGCATTCCCAGAACGAACTCTCGCTGAATTCTTAGCTCGTTCATCGTCCTCCATCGTAAAATGATATTGCATTTGTATATGCTGCAACCAAGGCCATATTGTTTCTCTTTTCTTTTTTTTCTTTTCTCTTCTTTCGAATTTCATTACGAGAGAGAACGAGCGAAAAATCGAATTGAAAGGGAAGAAAGAAGAGTCTCTAAACCACCATTCGAATGATGTCTGACGAGAATCCGAAAATTTTGTTTCTTTCTTTCGAGTGTCTTTTATCTCTTTCTCTCTTTTTTTTTTTTTTTTTCTTTTTATAATTCCCCAATCGAAAATTTTCTCCAAGTATTGTATAGTTATTTAACACGCATTATTGAAACGCTATAATCGTTGATTTTTTTTTATATCATTTTATTTCTCGTGTCATATTAATTTACATTTATACAACTAATACTTGACTTCTTCGATAGAGACAGATCTTATCTATATACGTGTATACATATGCGCGTATATATATATATATATACGTACACATATTTTTATACCTACAGAGATCGTCGTATTCGGATACGTACGATCTATAAAAAAAATCATAAACTTTTATTTACCTTTCAAATGATCCGATAGATATAATTAAATAAAGAACTCCGATCTCATCGACAATGTCATCGAAGAAGCTATTCTTTTCGTAATAATTCGATAAAAAATCCCTTACAAAAGATAAGACAAAGATTATTTTTTTTAAGTTCGACGAAGAAAAATCAATCACGTTATAGATAGAAGATAAAGAAGCAAGATCGTGGACGATCTTTATATCCTTTTTTTGTTATTTTTTTTTTTATTTCGTTTTTCATTTATTTATTTTTATATTTTTTTTTTGTTTTTTTTTGTTTTTTCTTTTTGCTTTTCTTGCATAGGTTACGTCAAAGACAGTGTCTTCGTTTTTCGTTTCAACTTTAACTTAAGTATTAATATTATCTACTTCTATAATACGCAAAAGCAAAAGGCAAGGTCATGGACACGTGGACAAGGACGAAAATAAAGATACTTTCTTACTGCTATATTACGCTTTGAGAAATTTTGATCGTTTGCTTTTGCGGAAAATTAAGGATTGTGTTTTTTCTGTCTCTACCTCTCTTTCTCTCTCTCTCTCTCTCTTTCTCTCTCTCTCTATCTATCTATCTATCTATCTATTTATCTATCTCTATCTATCTTTCTTTTCTTATGATCCTTAAAAACCTTTCGATATCTATCCCCTACGATAAGGTTTAGGTTTAACTTGGATTTCTTCTTGTTGCGTTTCCTCGACCTCTTCTTGAACAGGTTTACCTCTCGATGAACCAAATCTGCCACGGCTTGCCGTTGTTGTCCTTGATTCTCCACCACCCGAATTTCCAGCTTTATTGCGACTGCTCGTCGACGTTCTGATACGAAAGAGAAGAGAAAAAAAAGGAAAGAAAGAAAGAAACAAAGAAAAGAGAATCACAATGTCACGTTGCGTTCGTAGAATTATTCAAATACAATTATTCAAATCGAATATACCTCGACTTCGGAGTCGTTGATTCCGTTTGGGCCTGTGTCCCTGAGGTTTCCCGAGTATGACTACTTGGTCCAGTCTGAGCACGTCGCCTCTTCAACGCGGCTATAAGATCCTCGTTTGATCTTGAACAACAACGCATTCGTAAAATTATGTTCCAAGTATACTATATACAAGTATACAATATACAAATCCATTTTCCATAATCTGATCGTTCGTTAACACGTTTAATAAATTTCTAATATATACGTGGATCTTAGTGTCGTTAAAAACCTTTTTACTGTCGTAAAAAAAGAAAAAATAAGAACGAACGAACTTTAAATATAAAAAATTGAAGAGAACGATAAAAACGATAATTTTTTATGAAATATAAAAATACCTAAATGGTCTGACACCG
>NC_057699.1:4199157-4204157 GCF_014466175.1 Vespula pensylvanica | reverse complement strand
ATATATATATATAAGAGAAAACGAAAGCAAGCACACCACTGCAATCACGGAGGCTGTGTGCTTTGGAGTGCCGAGTCGAGTTTCCCCTTCTCTCTATATATATGGCACTCTCACTCTGCCAAGAGAACAACTCGTGCCGAATCCCATCCACGTATCTCGTACGTGTGACTCGATCGTATCCTTCCCACGCGCTAGCCAACGAGTTTGTTACTTGCTGTTAACTTTGTTACATCCTTCTGGTCAACCTTCCCCTCCCCCCTCTCCCCCCCATAAAATCGCACATACACGTACGTATAGACACTTGTACGTGCATACGCAAACACAGACACTTTCGATACGTGCCATCATCCTGGAAACGTTTCTCTACCACCCGACGAAATCCTAAATATCTTCTTATCCATGAAATGTCCTTTCGATGTTTCTTTTTTTAAAGGAATAAAGAAAAAAGCCGCGATGTTGCTTTTCTCATGAATCCTTCCATATAAAAATTCTATCCTTTCGCGTGATCTTATTCGATTTCTTTCGTGGATATGTCTAAGTATATAGGACGAATCTCCTTCGCACGAATTCTCGAAATCGAACGACTTTGATAAGTTTCATCCGCCATTACTGTTACATTGTAATCGTAACTACGTATTTAAAGCGTTTAATCGTCGTATTTGATAAATTCTATTTGGATCGATGCGGACGATGACAACGATGGGATTTCTTCGATTAAACGAAAAAAAAAAAAAAAAAGAAAAGAAAAAAGAAAGAGAATCTTCGCGTCTCGTGTCGATTTTTTTCATTCCATATAAATATCATATAACTATATTTGCACGTACTCACATACGCGCGTGTTTAATATTTTTTACAAAATTTCTTCTTTTGAACTTTCTCTTTTACTTTTAATTTAAGTAGACCTTTAACTACTTTTCTTTTCTCTATTTCTCTATCTATACCTCTCTCTCTCTCTCTCTCTCTCTCTCTCTCTTTTTTTCTTATATCCCCTAATATCTTGATATTACGTGATGATCGTGAAATCGACAACGCGGTTAATTAAAAATTCTCATATTATTTTCTCGAAAGATTAATCCCCGATTTATAAGAGAATTTACGATCTAAATTGTTTCTCGCATCACGCACAAATCCGTCGGATTCGTTGTCTCGTCGAGAAACGTGCATAAACAGTGAAAGTAAAGTTGCGAACCAGTGTCTCGACGTAGACAGCCGTAGACGAGAATGTCGGCCTGAACCCTGCCTCCGCAGCCCCCTCGTCACCCTTACCCTTTACCCCTCACCCCCTGACCCCTTCCTCCCTTTCCACGAACCTCCTCCTACTATTCCTGATTACTCCCACCACCTTCTTTCTTCTCTTCTCTTCTCTTCTGTTTTCTTCTCTTTTCTTCTCTTCTCTCGTCTTTTCTTCTTTTCTCTTCTCGTCGAAAGAACACATTCTGTCTTCTTTCGTTTCCTTTTACCACGTAAGAAAGTGAAGAAATTCGCTATCCAATTCCTCCTGTCCTCACTTACGTATATCAAAACGTTTTAATGGTACGAGTAGTCATGCTCGATGATTCGCCGGACGTTTGAAAGAAATGCGACGCGAAACGAAGCGAAGCGATCGTCTACGTATACATAATTGATTTCTAATTTAAATTCTAACGCTGAGAAATCTGAACTTGTCCTGCTTGTTTTTATTTTATTTTTTCTTTCTTTCTTTCTTGTTTTTCGTTTGTTTCTTTTTCTTTCTTCTCTTTTTTCGTCGAATGGCGTCGTCGTCGTCGTCGTCGTCGTCTCGTTTTCAATGTTTCTTTCCTTTTTTCGACATTCTTCTTATCTCGTCGAGATTTTTAATATCTTTCTCGTGACGTTTTTTCTTTTTTTTTTTTAGTAATAAAGGAAAAGAGTTATGATTCGTGATTCTAACTTTGTATTAGATGTTACGAAATATATATGTACGTATGTACGTATGTATACGTGTGTGTACGGACATATTTTTAGAAATAAAATTCGTAAAGCTTGAAATGCCAGTGATGAGATTATACGGCGATCAATTGTTTATTAAATTGAATACAAATTGTTGTTATTCGCGGACGCACATGCAATTTATAAATCATCGTTGTTTGGTTAAGAATAAAAAACTTTATTAGAAGCAAATATTGTTAATAGCTTATCTTCGGATAAAGATTAAAAAAGAGAAAAAGGATTACAAACGAATGGATGTAAAAAATGCAGGAAACTTTCATAGGAAATAATATAGAAATAAATAAATAAAAGCGACATATGGATAGATCGAAAACATTGCCGGTGGCGACATCGCGCGTCTTTTTCATTTCGACGGACTTCTTTACCAACCGAATGAAAATTTCGACCGCCAGAGGTCGTTGCGAATCACACAAGTTGCGTCTTCCGGTTGGAGAGATATCCTTCGCTTTTCAAACGGTTAACGATCGTTCTACGGACTTTCATTGAAAAAAGAAAACGAGAAAAGAAGATAAAGAAGAACAAAACGACGATACGGAAAAAAGACGTCGTAAGATCGTTAGTTACATAAACCTTACGATATGATATCGAATGCGATTTCGTTAAAGACTTTCGATTCAAGCTCGTACGAATCAGAAATAACTCATCGAAAAAAAATTCGCTACGTTCGTAGAACGAGGTAACAAAATTCGCGCTAAAAAAAAAAAAGAAGAGGAAAAGAAGAAGAAGAAAGAAAGAGAAAAGAGAACAAAATCAGTTACGTTCGTGAAATAAAAAAAAAAAAAAAAAGAACAACGAAATCGATTGGTTCGAAGGAAGTCCGAGGAGGGCGCCACGAGGCAATGGCGTGTCGAGCGGCGCCGAGCGGAGCCGAGCGGAGCTGTCACTTGTTGCGTCGTCCTCGCGCCGCGACGCTAGTTCGTTCTTTAATAGTGAAAAACTTATCCTCCCTCTCTTTCTCTCTCGCGCGCGCATGTTCGAACGAGAGAAAGAGAGAGAATCTAAAAAACGACGAAGTGTTTGAATTTTGTGTGTCGTGCGCCTTTTCGTCGAATTTTCTTCAAAGCGTACTTCGTTTCTCGTCCTGTTTCCTTGTGTTCGAAAAAAGAAAAAAAAAAAAGAAAGAAAGAAAAAGAAAACATCCTTCGACCCTCCTTCTCCGGTTCGTCTTCTTTCGAAATGCAAACAATGGTGAGTTCAAATTTTCCATTTCTTTGCTCGTTCATTTTTTTATTTTCTTGATCACACATCTTATTAATATCGATCTTTTTAATTTCGTCGAGAAGAAAATTTTCGAGAAAGAAAAAAATAGACAATGATTTTCAACGTTATATTCGATTGAGAATAAAGCGAGTTACGTGGGTTAAAAAAGGGACAATCGAGCGGAGTCCATCTTGCTTTTTGTTTTTCATTTGTTTTTTTTTTTCCCACTAACATTTCTGGCAAGATTCGGCGGGCAATTCAAATCGATTCGATAATAGAAAAGAATAAAAGAAATCTTTCGAGTTCGTTTGGAAAGCCTTTTCGAGCCGCTACTAAAGAATAAACTGGTAAAGAGAAAGAGAGATAGATAGAGTTTCTCCGTTGCCCTTTGTCCCTTTCATTAGCTGTTACATCTCATTGTTCTTATTGAATAAAATCGAGGTTAAACACGAAACAGATAAGGAAAGAAGAATACCTCGGAATTTTCGATAGTTAGTTTCGTTGTTACATCGAGATTGTTCGAGTCGAAATAAAAAATGATAAGTAAGTTTTGATACTGTTATGTCGAATAACATTGATTGATATTTTTCTCAAAAGAAATGATTATGGTGAGAGGTAAGGTTTCTATCTCTCTCTTTCTCTCTCTCTCTCTCTCTCTCTCTCTCTCTCTCTCGTTGAGATCGCTTTGTCCTCTTTCTCTTTCTCTCTCTTTCTCTCTCTCTCTCTGTCTTTCTCTATCTCTCTTTCGAACCGTCTACTTACTTCTCTACTACTGGTGTGTAGCACAGTTCTCTCGAAACCAGTTTACAGCTGTCAGCATCCAGTTTCTCCATACAATCCATACATATATACCGTATATATTTAATATATATATATATATAATATATATGATATATACAATGTATATATATATAATATATAATATATAATACATATATGTATATATAATATGTATAGTTCTATTCGATCGATATTCGAAGTGTTCGTAAAAAATAGTCGTAGTGAAAAAGTTGAAAATATTTTTTCTCTGTATTTTTTTCTCTCTTTCTTTTTTCTTTTTTCTTGTTCTTTTCTTTTCTTATTTCTTTTTTTTTTTTTTTTTTTTATCGTATAAAACGCGTTCTACATGACAATACATTCTTATCCTATTACAAAAATTTCAATAGAATCTCTCCAAGTTCGTAAGAGGTTATAAGAGGTTATAAAACGGTATCAGCGTTACGCCAATCGTCCGGTTCGTCAGGTAACTAGTTTGAACTTTTTTCTCAATAAAAGAAAAACCTTCGATTATATCGAAGCTGCGCGTAAAAAGTGTTTTATCTCTTTCAAATAATTTCCATTATATTTTCTTCTCGTCGCTCTTTGGTAATCTTTTAACGATTCGAATGGATCGAGATAAACAGAAAAGTGAATCTTGAAATATAGATCGAATTGACTTTGTGTTTCGTGCCATAGGTTGTTTATTTTCGAATGAAATGATCCATTCATTTTATTAGAAAGTTTACTTCGAAACGAAATAATCCATTGATTTTATTTCCGTGGATGGGAAGGAAGAGCGAGAGGGTTATATCTTTATTTCTCTTTCTTTCTCTTTCTGTATTTGTCTCTATCTTTCTTTCTTCTGCTCGGCCAGAAATAATTTTCTTTCTCTTTGAAAAGAGTGTTGGGGGAAAGGGACAGGGGTCTACCTAAGTCTGGACCGAAATAAGCAAGCAGAGATTTCCTCGAGCGGAAATGCACACGAGTTTGAATCGAAGTAAAAGAAGAAGACACGTACGAAGTTTCAACTATTTTCTTATATTTTATTTTATTTATTTATTTTTTTTTTTTTT
>NC_057699.1:4198347-4199057 GCF_014466175.1 Vespula pensylvanica | reverse complement strand
ATATATATATATATATATATATATATATATATATAATATCGAAAATATTATATTCTACTTCTTTATAGTATCGTACTCTAATTATTAATTTGTCTGTATTACATAAAATATAAAGCTGTATTATTATTATATAGTACTATATTATAATAATCGATATACTAATATTATAATAATAAACAAATATAATTATACCAAGTACAAGTAAATACAGTGACTTTTTTTATTAATAACATTAAAACATTAAATAATATTTTTTATAGATGTAATATCTTATAATAGTAAAAAAAAAAAAAAAAACAGAAAAAGAAAAAAGGAAATAATAACAAAAAGAATACGAAAATTGATTTTTACAGAGGGTTAAAATTTTTATATATATATATATATATATATATATATATATATATTTCAATGGTATGCGTGTGATTTAAACATGGCGAAGCTTTCGAAGCCGGAAATTCCTCGTTATAAACTGTTCATTGCTTCGAATCCGACCGTCCTCTCTCTTCCTTTTGATTATTATAACCGATTACTGTATACCCCATCAACGTATACTCCACCATAATCGTTCCAAGAAGAAATTTCTTTTGCTAAGGAAGAAATAAATTTTCTTTTCTGTCTTTCTTGTTTCTCTTTTTTCGATTTCGTTCGTACATACGTATTTACGTACGTATATCTACCTTTTGGGAAAAATAAGCATTTTTTTTTTTTTT
>NC_057699.1:4181647-4198118 GCF_014466175.1 Vespula pensylvanica | reverse complement strand
TTTTTTTTCTGTTAAAACCAGACACAAAGCTACCTTGGCTCGCTTCTTACCTGTGCAACTTCCTTTCTCTTTCTTTTTTACCTGCATTTTTTCTCACCTCTCCTGTGATACCCGTTAAACTTTTCTACTTGCTAGATCTTTCTAAAGATAGACAAATAATAAAGGTGGGTATGCGTTAACATCTACGATTTCTATAAGTTACTAGGCTAATTTTCTTGCTAATTTGATTAGGCCTACCAGCGTGGTGTTCTTTTAGGATAATAGCGAGAAGATTATTACGCAATTGACTTTGACAATGTTTCTTTTCATTTCTTTTTCTTTTTTTCATTTCTTTAAATCTTATATATGAAAGTATAAACGTTTAAATTGTGATTGACAAAGATATAAATTACTGTCTTGAACAGTGAAGGTAATCATTAAGGAAAGTTAGATACGAGTCTTTTTTTTTTTTTTGTTTATTAAATAATATTGAACTTTGATAATTGCATATTATTTATTAAAAAAAAAAAAAAAAAACAGGACAATGCGTATCTGTATCTAAGCGAACATTTAATTAAGTATAATATTATATTAATTTGAAGGTTACTTTCATTTTGCAAATATTTCTTTCGAAGAACTCGACACAAAGAACTTCATTATCTCTCTCTCTCTCTCTCTCTCTCTCTCTCTCTCTTTCTTTCTCTCTCTCTCTCTCTCTCTCTGGAGTATTTATGTCTTCTTGATTTAAATAAAAAAATATTTGAAAGTTGAAACGGTGTTATAGTTGGTTGAATCAGTCGTTTCGATTCATCGAAAGAACGACCATCGTTATCTTTATCTATCTTTCCAACTACGTGAACGCGTTATCTCGCCATTTTTTCTCACGATAAGCCTAAACGAAATACCTACTTATAAATTACAGTTTCTCGTTTTTTTTTTTTTTTTTTTTAATCCGACACTTTTTCTAATCCCAACACTGTCAATTTTATTTCGATTTATCTTACTACGAAAGTAAAAAAAAGAAAAAAGAATTATACGTTTCATATCTATTCTTATATTTTATCAATCACAAAACTAATTCGATTCTAACAATCTAATAAATAAATAAATAAATAAATATATATATATATATATACATTATCTTAAAATTGATTCGAATCATTTTAATCACAAATCTCTATCCAAATAAGAAAAAAAAAAAAAAAAAAAAAAAAGAAAGAAGAAGCCGAAAAGAAAATCAAATCAAATAAATGAAACATCTCGCACCATCTCAACAACGTTCTATCGTATAGTCGATACATGGACGAGCTTGAACGTTAAAAAGAATTCTAATCAACCTGCACTAATACTAACAACAACAACAACAATTGTGATAATAATAGAAAAAAAAAAAAAAAAAAAAAAAATTGAGAATCACTGGGTGTTATCCTCGTCGATCGTACGATGTGTCATGAGTAAATAACGCGTTACCTGTAACTTCTCGTCTGTTATCGGACTAGCACTCTCCCAACGAGCCTTCCTCACGATCTAGAGACTTTGCTCGGACTAAACAGAGATAGAGAGATAGAGACAGACAGACAGACAGACAGACAGACACAGAGAAAGAAAGAGAGACAGAGATATAGAGGAGAGAGGGAGAGAAAGAGAGATAACCGAACTCTGTCAGTCCTTCCTCGTGATCGTAAGTTCTTGTGCGTGTATGTTACTTGCCCCACCTTCTCTCTCTCTCTCTGTCTTTATCTATCTATCTATCTATCTATCTATCTATCTATCTATCTATCTATCTATCTATTTATCTATATATCTGACTATCTCTCTCTCTCTCTCTCTCTCTCTCTCTCTTTCACACTATATCCACATTGTAGCGATCATACTACTCGCAGCAGTCAGTCGGTTTAGAGACATCGTCGTCGTTGCGCCGTCACGTTTCTTCTTCTTCTACTTCTTCTATTTCTTCTACTTCTTTTTTTTCATTTTCTTCTTCTTCTTCTTCTTCTGCTGCTGCTGCTGCTGCATCTACTTGTTTTTTCTTTTTCTTTTTTCTTCTTTTTTTTTTTTTTTTTGTTGTCGTTTGGACCCATCTCGTACTTTCGCGCTCGTCTCATCTCGACCCGGGCTATCTTATTTTCGAGATACATAAATTCGCACAGATATCTTTTGGTGTTTCTTTCTTTCTTCTTCTCTCTCTTTTTTTTTTTTTTTGTTTTCTGCCTATTTTTTTTTGTTTTTGTTTTTGTTTTGTTTTTTCTTTTATATGTATATATATATTGGAGAAAATAGCGCGACAGTGATTGCTCGACAAAATGGATTACATTGTAGTTTAATAATCATGTTCGAAAGAAAAAGAGAAAAACTATGGTATCGTTACAGTGATATATAGTTTAGTGATGGATAATGATTGGTTATGGTTAAAAAATTATAGTTATATCGTTAATGATAAGGATTTGGTTTTGATTTCGTGTTTTGATTTTGTGCTTAAAAAATTATATCGTTCACGATAAAGATTGTTTTTGCTTTCGTGTCTATTACGTGTATGATATATACATATATATATATATGTACATATATGCAATAACATATTTACGTATTACATAGACAGAATCACACAAAGAGTATTCTTTGAGTGAAACGTCGTAACGTGATTTACGTCATTTCTTCTCTACACAACGATATTTCACACACACACACACATATATATATGATGTATGATGTATATATATAATCACGTATGTATGATGCATGCAATGCAATGCAATGTAATGTAACGTAATGTACTGTATGTTTGTATATGTATGTATATATGTATATATATGTGTATGTATATATATATATATATATATATATATATATATACCACAGTACGAAGTAAGTCGATATCCTTGGATAGATTTCGACGAGGAATATTGCGTTTCGTGGCGAGTAATCATGTTCAGTACTCTCGTTTGCTCCGATACGATAACGGAGATACGTTGAAAGTGAAAGAGAACGTTTTATCTTTTGTTAGTTTTTTTCTTTTCTTCTTTTTCTTTTTCTTTTTCTTTTTCTCTTTTCTATTATTATTATTATTATTATCATCATCATTTCCGAGTCTCCATAAGAGAATACGATATAAAATTTATGATAGTATTATTCAAAATTTTTATAATCTTATGTAAATCAAAATTCTTATGTACGTGCACGTGTAATGTACATGTATATGTATGTTATGTATATGTATTTTTTCTTCTTTTTTAATTCTGGATTCATATTTCTCGTTTTAATAATTATTTTAATATATACCAAGTGATAGTAATTATTTCGTTTGTAACAAGATTAAAGTGCGCGCGCGTGCGTATTGTTTCCTTTTTTTTTTTTTTTGCTTATTCTTTCATTCATTTATTTATTTATTTATTTATTTCTCTTTGCTTTCTATATTTTAATTAGATATTCTCGAGAAAGTGTATATGTGATAATCGATTTTGAAAAATCAGACACGTCGTTGTTTAAATGGTCGGATAGATCGTAATGAAGTTTATGTTGAAAATAATATAATTTTATTTCTCGATTTGGACTCCTGCTTTTTATTTATAGTGATGTTTGAAGTAATTACGATATTGCGATTAAAAGATGCTTGTGATAAGTGGAAAAAGAAAGGTTTCATCATAATAATTCTCGTTAATTGTGTTATAAATATTGGAATGTAAAATCGTCGGTTGTGCTACTTTTTATGCTCTCGATATAGCGAAAAGTGTAACGAAGATGATTATCTTAGATACTATCTAGAGTTATCTACGAATTCTTTCGTTTGCTTGTGTTCATTTTACCGTGTAAATGGATAGTTTGATCGACTTGAAAGTTTAGATCACATTTTGATTAGAGATTAAATAAATACTCAGGATTTTAATACATTCCTTTGCTTTTTTTTATTATATCATAATACTTTTCAGGCAAAAATTACATTCGCGCACACGCACACATGCGAGATTTAAATATAATTTTCATAGAAATGCAGAATTTAATATTTCAAATGAAAAAAGAAAGAATATATACATATACATATATCTATAGTAAAGAAAAAAAAAGTTTTTTTTAATACAAATATAATAGACGTAGAGACGATAATTCATTAAATAACAATTTACTAATGGTATTGATAATTGCTAATGATTATTAACAAATAATGGAAAAAATCGATTATTAATCTGTCTCTCTCTCTCTCTCTCTATATATATATAAATGTATTTGAAAGATCGGAACGCAAAAGCGGCAAGAATGTCGAACTACTTAATACCTTTTACTTTCGCAGGCGTATCTAAACGGTAGCGAGTATACGAATCGAGAATGGAGCCAGGAAGCGAGCGGCCCGATGAGAAGAATTTAGAGAAGGACAAAGAGAAAAGTAATCTAATCAACGAGAAGAAGGAAGAGACGTCGAGAGAATTACGAGTTCAAACGGTGGAGGAATTAACGAATATCGAAAAAAGCGTCCTCGTATTTTCTTCCTCGTACAATCAAAGGAAAGAGAAAAAGGTCGTTAAACTGGTCGAAGAAAAAAGTGGTGAGAAAAGAAATAACAATAACGACAACAAGACTAATAGTATTACCGCTAGTACTAACAACGATAATAAAAAGAAGAAGGATAGCGCGGTGTTTGAGAAACCATCGTTTCAATTTTTCAAGGAAAAAGTCAAACCCGTTAAGCCGATCAAACGTCCAACGACGATCGGTAATTCGTTGGTCGCAGGTTTGGACTCGAGAAACTTTTTAATTAACGAAGACAAGCCCGATAAGTCGAAGGTGGTAGGTGAAAATTTTCGAGGGAAAGCGATAAGGAGGGAAGAAGTTAAGAGGGATGGTGAAACGAGCTGCGAGAAGAAGATCGATCGTCTTAAGAGCCCGTTAGATCGTTTGGAAGAAAGTAGAACGAAGATCAAAGTATTGCAAGATAATTTGGGTACGCGGATACAAGCTATAACCGCGTTGAGTTACAACGAGGAATTGTCGAATCGTCCTTTGAGATCGTCGATCGAAATCGAGACGAATCAAAACCTTAACGAGATAAAATTTGATTCAGACTTTTTAGAGAGGCAAAGATTGGAGGAGAGATTGGAGATAGAGGAGAAACGTTTGACGTTGGGCAAGGATTTGGAAACTAAACCGCGTTATTGTAGAAAAGTATCCGAAATAGAGAAGAGATGGTCCGGCGAATTTCTTCAGCGTAGATCTGGAAACGAGGATCGATCGGAGGATTCCTCGTCCTCGGAGTCGTCCTACGTCGAAGAATTTGGAAGCGTGTCGTCCCAGGAGAGTATAGTCGTCGAAAGATCCGTAAGATTTTCCAACGCGAAATTCGAGGAAGATCGAGAAGCAATATCGTCGTGTAGAAGAGCGTCGATCGAATTTTTCGAAGGTAGTACGGTGAGCACGCTCGGTTCGGACTCGGGATTGGACGAGGAGGAGAAGAGGAAGAAGCTGGCGAGCGACGGTTACATCGATCGTCGATCACCGAACGCTAGATCGTACGAGGAGGATCCATCGAGGAAATCGAAGGATCGATCGATACCCAGGGAATCCGGGAGAAGGAGCGAAACGGTAAATAAGATAGAGCGAAGAACCGAGGACGGATACGCCAAACTGATAAGAGAATTTACGATGGAGCCTGGTGTTTCGAGATTAAAGAAGGAAGAAAAGCAGAAAAAGAAGTCGGGCTTGAGGAGATTGTTACCGGGTTTCTTCTCGCCGAAAGATTCGAGGAAGGATTACAACAAAAAGAAGGAGCGCAAGGAGAGAAGGAAACAGGACGAGAGACATTTCGCTCGTTATCAACAGAATGGCAATTACACGAGATCGCCCGACACTATGAATTTGAACGAGGACATCAAGAGGAACGTCAAATTGGACAACAGTTTGAACGGTTCGATGATCGAGGAAAGATTGGACGAGATCAAGCGGGAACTGTTTCCCGATCAGGGCTTGATCACGAGTACGCCCGATCATTTTTCGGAGAACGACGAGGGAAGGAAGATCATGGTGCAGGCGTCCAAGTATCGTACGGAAATGGCGCCGTCCAATGCGATCGTGGAGGACGTCGGTAGATGGTACGATAGGAAAGTATTATCGAGCGATGATAAGAGATACGAGGAGAGGAAGATGGAGGAGGACGCGGTTGGAATAAAACCGGGGTTGGAATTGGAGAATGGAAGATCGACGTTGGGCGGCCAGTTGGAACGTAAGCACAGCCTTCAAGAGGCGAATCGTGGTGGCCGAGCGTTCTTCCAAAGGAATCACGGGCCGTCCGGTAGGATCTCGGCGCCACCCGCGGAAAGATACTTTTCCAAGTCGAGATTGGTGCGGCCGATCGACAGACCGTTACCAGCCATCCCGCGTGCCAGAGTAGAACTATCCAATTACGAGAATTACGAGAGGGAGGAGTGCCAAGAGGAACGGGAGTCGCGCGCGGAGAATTATGAAAACGAGCTCGGGAGAAGACAATCCGTGACGGTTGTCGTCGATACGTCCAACGACAGGACCGGGAAATATTCCTCGCCGGGATCTAGCCAGAAGTCCGGCGACTACGCGGATTCCTGTTGCACGCCCAATTCGAGCCAGAAGAGCGAGTTCTCGCCGTCGAGTTCGAAGAGCGGCGAGTATTACTTGAACTCGCCGAGGACCAGCGCTAGGACCTCGCCGAGCGCGCAAAACGAAGGGATTTATGCGAACGAGACGCGACCCACGAAGAATCCCGGTTATCCCGGGGACGAGCTGGAGGAACGAGTGTACGACGAGACGCCACCGTCCCCGCTCGGCGATGGTCGCGATACCGAGATCGAGAGAAAGCGCAACGACGCCGATACGACGAGCAACAGAATTCCAATGCCGAGTAAAAAGGGTTCTTCGTCGTCGCCGAGAGGAGCCTCGAGGAAGGCGCAGCCGAGCGATCAAATTCTGATAGCCTCGCCCAAGAGAGAAGTTATTTACGAGAGAAGGACGTTCGGTAACATCGAACGTCTGCGTCCGGAATCGCCGATTACCACGACGATGTGCAACGTGCCGAAGGACCGCGTCGAGAGGATCAACGACGACGGTTTCTCCAAAATGAAGGAGAGTCAAGGTCAACGGAATCGCGACAACATCGACGGCCACAGATCGGCGAGTCTGCCGCCGTTCTCGATGATACCGACGGCGTCGGGCAGCTCGTCGGTCTGTACGATGAAAAATCTCCAAAGACCCGAACCAGTTTACGCCGGTTCTCGTCTACGAAGCGAGCCCGGCGCGTGCAGAAGAAACGTCAACGATTCCTCCGGCCCGACGGCGACGACGACGACGGCGACGACGACGACGGCGACGACGACGACGATGACGTCGTCGTTGTCCGTCTCGAGTCAAGAGAAACTTTATACCAGCAAAGGTTCTCTCCAACGCGAACCGATCTCGGAAAGACAGAGAGCTCGCGTTCTCGTCGGCGAAAGTTCTCGGATGAGCAACGAGGCCGGCGTTTATCACGGACAAGGTTGTCCGATAAGTTGCAACCCAGCGTCGCTGCCGTCGTCCTCGTCGTCGCCTTCGAAGAGACGAACCATGCAACACTTGGAAGCCTTTTATTGGCAACAAAAGGCATTGGAAGCTCATAGGAAAACCGGATTGCCCGTCAACAACGAATCTCTGCGCGTCGAGCCAACGCGCGACAAGCAACCTACTTCTCACAAGATTAACCTCCCGGAGATTCGAGAGGCCGTCTATTGGCAACAATTGAAGAAACTCGACGAGGAACAACAACGGCGAATTTACGAAAGAAATTTAATGGAGGAGTCCCGATCGATCTCGAATCGTCCGGTCGGTCGATCGGCCGTTCGTCAGCAGCCGACGACAACGTCCACCGACACCACCATGGATCGATCCTATTGGTCCAATGAGAAAACGCGTCCGACGAAAAGCAGTAATCCCTTGAGACCCAACTTGATGCACGGTCAAAAGGGTTCCACTCAACCGATCCTAATAGTCAGACCCCAACAACACGCGATTCGCGATCGACAAGAGATACCGATTAAATCCGTCGACGATCGTTCCAGATTGAGTCCCAGAAGATCGAAGAGCGCCTCTCCGCATTTACGCGTTAATCGTAACGTCAACAAATCCGACGGTGTAGTTTACAATTACGACGACGACAACGATTGCAACAACGACGGCAACAAGCAACAAACCACTCGACCTCATCCTATATTTAAACGTGGAAGTTTGGTGAGCAGCGACTCCGTCGAATACTCCACTACCGGTACGAAAAGAGTTAGTTTTTCTAATCAAAACGTTGGGACCGAATTGTCCAATGGTAATTGGCCGACCAAACATGGGACGGCCTCCGAACCACCGACGAGAAGACACAGAAGCGACGACAGCGTTTCCGACACCGATTCCGTGTTCATTCGTGATCCTAATTTGGATATCGTATATACCGGTTATCCAACGACGTCTTCTTGTTCTCGTAATTTAGAAGCTAGTTACGGTTATCATCGGACACCTCGGAACAACGATTCGAAGTCCCTTTCGCAAGAATACGATGCCGACAGACCGCTTCCACCGTTACCCAAGGAACCTAACGTCGGTCAAGGACAAAGATGGAACGTCCCTCCCAATAATTATAGGAAGTGGCCTGCCCTTTGCGAGAGCGAAAGCGGAAGCGAAGCTGCCGGCGAGGTTCAACGAATATTCGGCAGGAGCGACGGTGAGTCTTGAGCAAATCGTTCGAATCGAATACATACGTGCATTATTTTTCAATCGTAAAACGTTGTCCGTTCATCTATCTCTGCACGTAGATAGGTCAACCTTCGTTTCGCTTCCATATAAACGATCAATTTGTCATCTTCCGTCCATTGAGAAATATTCGTCCGGGTGATCGCTATACATTCTTAATTTTCTCTTCTTCGTCCCAACGAATCTTTGAAAAGAAAATCTTGCAAAGAACAGCTTTCAACGAGGAAAGAGAGAAACAAACAAACAGACAGACAGACAGACAGACAAAGAAAAATGAAACAAATCGAATCAAGGATAAAGGGAAAGAAGAATAAAAATAGAAACGCGCGTTAGAAATAAGATTCTCTAAGATCGCATTTGAGAAACGTAACGTAACGTAACGTTTGTTCTAAAGAAAGGCAAGAGAGACGCAAACGTAAGAAAGTAAAAGAAGCACGTATGTACCTAAGTACATATATACGTACATACGTATATACGACCGGTTAGGATTAGCGTCTCTCTCTCTGGACTGGCACAGCTAAGGTCATTGACCTTCCATCTCCGTTCGATGCAACTCCTTGCACGTAGTGCAACTTACGGAGAGTTTACGATCGGCGAGCTATTACGTGGCCGTTTAAAAGACCAATCGGTTATTGCCAGGACGTTCTTCGTCGTCATCGCGATCGTTATCATACCTTCGTGATACCGTCGTGATACCGTCGTAATCATTACGATCATTATGATCGTAATCGTCATCTTCTTAATCCTGATCCTTTATTTTCTTTCAACGAATGAAATAATTCCAGTTTCCTCTCGAATAAATCGGCAAGTGTCGTCGCGTTAGCGAGGACCCATCAAATGCATATTTTTCATCCTTTGAATAATACGGCAAATGAAATTATACCGTTGGGAGAATACGTAAGACAGAAAATAAAGAAAAAGAGAGGGTCTAGGAAAGAGAAAGAGAGGGATACAGAGCGAAAAGGAGAATCGAGGATAATATATTCCCTCCCTGCTTCTTTCACTCTCAAAGAGCCTTTCGCAAAGTTTGCTCATGCAAAATCCTCGTCGCTTGCCCTTTCGCACAGCGTGGACGTTAAAAATGCAATTCTCTTTCTATCTCCCTCTCTCTCTCTCTCTCTCTCTCTATCTTTTTATCTCTACCTCTATCTCTCACTCACGTCCAATCTCATACACTTCCTTTCTGGACTCGTAAGATTTTACAAAAAAGAAAAAAACAGGAACGATCTTTTTCTCTACAGAGATCCATTTACATAGTTAAGAAATTTATGATTTTTTTTTTTATATATCTATCTATAATTCTATTTCTGTTAAGTATTTGTTTGTTTTCTCTCTCTCTCTCTCTCTCTCTCTCTCTCTCTCTTTTCTTGTTTTTGTTTTTCCTTTTATTTATATCAAAAAATTTCGCATCTCTCGTCGGTACATTTCGACCAAGCAAATAATTCCGATGGCAAATACGTATGAACGTTTTTAAAAATGTATAACTTGATTTTGCTGATAAAATCGACTTTTTGTAAACGATCGCTTTATTCCTCGATACTGTAGTAATTCCGGGAAAAAAATATATTGAATATTTAATTTTGTCAATATAGATAGGAAATATTAACAAACTTCGACAACAATTATTACAAATACTACGCTATATCGAAATTGATTAGAAGGTAAAAAAAAGTAAAGTATACTAGGTCCAACATTTTCATTAGAAAATATTTAAAAAAAATTATTATAGCCACACCAAATGCCAATAAACTATTTCTTGATCGTGGATATACCGATGGAGCGAACAAATCATTTCGTGTACACAGAGTCGTCGATTTGCCGACAGGTGGAGAGACTTATCGTTTGGTCCAGCGGCGCCTTGACCTTTCTAAGCATCTTAAGTTCGTCGTCCTTTTACACGCATTTCTAATCTCTCTCTCTCTCTCTCTCTCTCTATTTATTTTTCTTTCTCAAAAAATAATTTCAGAGGTATAGATATATCACTCCGAGAAAGAAAGAAAAAAAAAAAGGGAGAAAAAAAAATAAACCGAGCAACTGGCTAAAATCCTTTCCTCTTAAAAAGCCAATTCTCTCGAAACAAAAGTGAGGACTGTTAAAACCCTATGAAAAAAAAAAAGAAAAAGAAAAAAGAAAAAGGACAAGAAAATCGAAAGCTCATTCCTAATCTTTCGAACAACTTATCGGGATCGAAGTAGTAAAAAAAATATCTGGATATTTGTTCGATCTGATGAATTATATATATGAAAAAAAAAAAAAAAATCCTAGAAATAAAGTTAGGATAATAAAAGTCGAATGTTTTCCGTGTAGTCAGTAGCGGCGCTAACGCCGCTTTGGGAGGACGTACAGTTTGGGGCGGAGGTGGTTCGCGTTCGGCATCGATCCCCCGGCTTGGTTGGTTCCCGTGACGTCACACGAAGGGAGAGGCGGCTCGAGCCGGGATTCGGTGAGATCTCTTGCTAGTGCGTCTCGGTGCGCTGTTGACTGCACCGGTGTTGTTCTCTCTCTGCTTTTGGTGCTCTCGCGTTTAAACTCACACACTACTTTACGATATTTTACGCGCTTACTCTTTTACGCTTTTACTCATATATATATATATATATACATATATATATATACAAACATATATATGTATATATATATATATTTCTTCCCGTTTGATTTAGTTTTCCTTTTTTTTTTCTTTATCTTTTTCTAATCTTTGCCACACACAACTCCACGCACGGCCACAACCAACCAACCTACCAACCAACCAACCAACCAACCAACCAACCAACCTACCTACCAACCAACCAACCTACCAACCAACCAACCAACCAACCAACCATCAAAACCGTCTTTTAGAGTTTTAAGGATCGATCGCGACCTTCGACTTCGACGAAGTTGTTCTCGTCTCGGCGCTCCCACGCGCCCTCTCTCTCTCCCTCTCTCTCTCTCTCTCTTTTTCTTTCTTTCGTTCGTTTGATTTGGCCTCTCTCTCTCTCTCTCTCTCTCTTTCTCTTTCTCTTTCTCTCTCTCTCTCTCTCTCATGTTAACGGCGCGCGCCCCTGACGCACGCGAGTGCCTCGGACTCGACCTCCCTCGACGTCCGAGATAAATCTTGCTCAAGTCAAAGAACTCTCTTTCTCTCTCTTCCTCCCTCTTTCTCTCCCTCCCTCTCCCTCTCTCTCTCTCTCTCTCTCTCTCTCTCTCTTTCTGTGTGTACGTATGTGTACGTGTGATTGTATATACTTTTATGTATCTTTTAAGAGGTGAATCGAGTTTTTAACAAGACTATCTTAATAGAGAGATCTTTTTATTCCGTGTGAAATAATAATTGCCAATGGTCGAAGAAACAACGTTAGTTTTTCTACCGTGCGATCGATAACACTCGAGATTCGTGATTTGTTGTTCCGTTCTATTTCTTGACAGTGATACTTTTTTTTTTTTGTTTTTCTCTTCTTTTTGTCATCATGAGATATCTATCTTTGGGTTATCATAAATCTTCTCTTCTCTTAAGAGTGGATCGAATATAACAGAAATCAAATGATTTCGGTATATTTATTGTTCCTTTTTGTGCGGTAGTTTTTTTGATACGGTGCAATCGAAACGTTTAGACGTTTCTTCCCATTCTATTCTTGAACGATGACGCTATTTTATTGGTCCTCGCAATTGCCCATTCGTTTTTCCTTCGCTTATCTTCGACCAATTACGTTTATCTATTTTCGAGAGGACACGGATTGAATTTCGAAGGAAATGATTAATTGTGCCAAATTATCGTCGGCCTTTCTTTTTTTTTTCTTTTTTTCTTTTTTTCTTTTCTCTTTTTTCTTTCTTACGAATCAACAATTTGTTCCTGGGGCTTGTATCGTATCCGTGCACCTGTGCGATCGATAACTTTCGAGATAAGGTTCATTTTGTTCTAATCGTTGTATCGTTGTTTCTCTTCGTGTTCTATTTTTCTTTTCAATTTCTTTTTCGTACATCTTTTATCGAGAATCGATTACAGTCCACGAAGAAAATGATTTTTGTGAGAAAATGACAGATATTACAATCTTTCTTTCGTTTTCTACGAGAACGATTTCCTTTCGTGTCTTTTCTGCTTATTTATTTATTTATTTATTTATTTATTTATTTTTTTTTTTTTTGATCGGTAACTCTGATGAGACGAATCGAGTCTCGAAGGGAAGAACGAATTTTTTATCTGCAAAAGAAAGAAAACGTAATCGTCGCTTTCTTTCATTTAAATTGCACATTAGCAATCGATAATTTCGCTTCCGAGATTTCTTCTAATAATTTTCTTCCACGTTGTTATTACACGTTGTTTGGATAAAAAACAAATCGAGTATCTCGCGAAAGAAGAACAATAATTTCGTCCCATCCATCTTTTTCTTTCGACAAAAAAATTCTCCATTCTTACGCTTCAACGTTTTACATTTTTACCGAGATTCGTTTGATTCTCATTCACCCTTATTTTTTTAACATTTTTAACAAAACCATTGCATACGTTTTTATTCTAAAATAATCAATCTTCCCTCTCCCTCTCTCTCTCTCTCTCTCTCTCTCTCTCTCTCTCTCTCTCTCTCTCTCTCTCTCTCTCTCTCTCTCTCTCTCACTCTCTCTCTCCTTCTCTCTCTGTCCAACATATTGAAACCTCCATAAAAGAAAAGAGAAAAATTATGAAAAATTAAAAATTTTCCTCACTTTAATTCCAATTATTTTCATGTACATACATACTTTGAGTTAGTAGGTTGACCTTCGTGCACTTTCGCGCGGTCGTTGCACTTTAAATGGAAGAAACGCGTAGTCATCGCAAGGAATTCTCAAAGGAAGGAAAGGCCAACGATAGTGAAAAGAAGAAAGGAGGTTAACGCGGTGATCAAGAAAAAAAAAGAAAAGAAAATATATCGAAAGTAACAATTTTAGTATATATACATATACATATCATCTTATAAAAAAAGATATTGTTTTATTCGAAAAATATCTTCTTATCATATCTAATTATTTTATATATATATATAGACATATATATATATGTATGTATACATACATACATACATACATACATTTAATCGGGTATATAATTATTATTCATCATAGTGATCAATTCGTTCTTATGACCCACTGGCCAGCGTTTTCTGCGTTTTCCTCGGAAAACGAAAGATGGCGATGCCGACGTGGGCTCCTCGAAGCTTTTCTTCTTCCACCTCGTAATGGCCTAATCCTTCTAATTCTTATCTAATTCTTATTTTTCTTCGATAAAATCAATCAACGATTGATTAAAAACAGATAATAATAGCGATAATAAACACTAATGGCGTCGAATTCAAAATTATTTTACTATTAAATCGAAACAAATTAATAGGCTAGTATCGATTTATGGGCACCATGAGTTGCACGTGAAAATCCTTGGATCGAGGAGGTTTGTTCTGTTCGTTTTTTTCCGCCCCCCATTCTTTTTCTTTTTTCTTCGTTCGTCGCACGTTCACTGTTATTCCATTTCCCCTATTATCGAAAGTTACGATCAAAGTTACGTCGATGTTAGTCGCGACCTCTCTCTCTCTCTCTATCTCTCTCTCTCTCTCTCTCTCTCTCTCTCTCTCTCTCTCTCTCTCTCTCTCTTTCTCTCTCTCTCAGCGCGTCGCTTTTCAAGGCCGATGACGTGAGCTCAAAACGCTGAAGCGGTTACGAGAGATGCTGATACGTTGGAAGAGCAAGGACAAGAGCTCGAGCAAGAGCTCGTCCGCCGGTGGTGCCGGAAAGAAAAAACGCAAGTTTGGTAGAGAAGGTAAGAAATTAGCCGACGAACAAACGAACGAACGAACGAACGAACGAACGAGCAAACAAAATTATTCCCGATATTTTTCCATAAAATCTTTCGAATGCGCATCATCGAATTGAATCCAATGCGAAACAGTAATTGTTTCTAATCTAGACGCTTAATGGGACGCCATTCACTCATTTATTCGTTCATTCATTCATTCATTCATTCATTCATTCATTCATTCATTCATTCATTCATTCATTTTTGTTTGTTTTGTTTTGGTAACAATAAAACGAGAGAATCATTTCAATATTACGTATTAAATATTTGAAATGTTCCTTCGAATTCTATTACAAGTCATAATCGTTTGTAATCTTCTACAAAGAATGGGACCATTATCTATTTATTTATTTATTTTTATAGTAGTAGAAATATCGAAGATAAAATACTTTATTCGTCGTTATTTTTACTCTATTTAATTTTGCACAATGACAAATTTATAAAGGGGAACATTTTTATTAATATTCACAGTGGTGATTATGATTTTTGATAATTTTAAAAGATTATATTTGAAATCCGTCGTTAGTAAGTACACGTTTGCCAATTCTAGCGGGTTAACTAATTTTATATTAATTATCATGTAAATTATTATCAGATTAAGCAAGTTTAAAATGTCGATGGAGAATGCATTTTATACGTTGACCCACCCATGATGCGCCAGACGAACTCTCTTATCTATCGACCATTTTCCTCTTACTCTATATGAACTTTCTCTCTCTCTCTCTTTCTCTCTGTCTCTCTCTCTCTTTTTTCTATTTAATAAATTTAAAAATCGCTTTTACATATTATTATCATCATCATCATTATATATGTTCATCCAATTTGTGCGATATAAGAAACTACGCTCTAGTAATTTAATACAAAAGAAATTAAAAAAGATTGGGCCGAAAGTTCCTAGGTGGGCCAAAAGTTCCTAAAATGATTTTAAAAATCAATTACTCTTTTCTCCAGACATTTTTGTCTGACCTTTTTCTTTTTTTCTCTCTCTCTCTCTTTTTTTTTTTTTTTCTTTTTCTTCTCTTTTCTTTACTCTTTTCGGATTGTAAAATTGCAACACCAGCTTGTAAAATTGTAAGGTTGAACTATACGAGATTAAAAAAGTCTCGATAAAGAGTAATTGATTTTTAAAATCACTTAGGAACTTTTGGCCCACCTAGAAACTTTTGGTCCTAACCTCTACATAACAGTTTGTCGAAGTGAGCCACTTATGCTATTCTTTTCCTAAGCTTCTTGTTCTTTTCTCATGGAACTTTTCTTCTATCTCCCTTTCTAGTTCATATCAATGTGCACAGACTTTAAATCCTCTTTCTCGCCACTACCATCACCATCACCATCAACCGATACTACCTTACCCCATCCCTTATAACCCACCCTCCAAGTGTTTCGACTTTGCCGACGAGTGCAAAGGGTTGCATTGGATTCGTTCAAGGACTATGTTAGGTACTTGGTTTTCTACTAGTAAGAAGAGATCAATGGGATTTCGTTCTTTGACTTTTCCTTTTTCCTTTTTTCTTTTTTCTTTTTTCTTTTTCACTTCTTATCGCTTGCAGCCTCGAGTCTGTTAAATATCTTCTTCTTTCTTTTTTCTTACTTTTCTCTCTATTTCTCTTTTTCTCTCGTTTTTGTTTCCTTCTAAACGCGTTAACTCTTTCCACTTTTCTCTTCTCCTCTTTCTCTATCTTCTCTTATTTGTTTTTTCTTTTTATAGCGACTCAAGTAAATTCTCAAATTCTCAAAAAAAAAAAAAAAAGGAAGCAAAATTAGTCTTTCATAAATTATCCGATACTTCATTTATTTCTAATTAAAACTTACGTGGAGTGCGAATGATATTAGTACGATTGTTAATCGTATTAGCTTTTTCCAAATAAGAACGAAACAGCATCACGAACGAAGTAAGATTAAAAACAAACAAACAAACAAACAAACAAACATTACATAATTGTTAAATGATATTATTAAAGCGAC
>NC_057699.1:4159147-4176647 GCF_014466175.1 Vespula pensylvanica | reverse complement strand
GTACTGTGTATGAAGCGTATTTCTTTTTCTTTTTTTTTTTTTTTTTTTTTCAAAGGGGAGAAAAGAAAAAGGAAATGCGTCGAGAGATATAAACGTGTGTGGGTGGGTAGTCTGAAGAGTGGGCCTTGAAAGATCAGGAAGGAAGTCCAACTTCTAGAATATAGTTACCGCGCACGTTAAACGATATTAGATTTAATAACTTCTTCTTGAAATTCTCGTCTCGTTCACACCTTTTTCTCGCTTTTTCTTTCTATTTTTTTTTCTTTTTTTTTTCTCTTTAAATTCAATTTCCAACATTTCCGAACTAATCCAAGGGAATATTCCTTCGAAAAAAATTATATATAAAAATGTAAAGAAAAAGAAGAAAGAAACGTAAAAAATTTTTTAAACTAAAGAACACAATTATGTGTCTGTAGAAACTATACGAAAATATTGAATCTAATTCGAGTTGAAATTTTAAAGAAAGAAAGAAAGGTTCTTGCACTTTCTTAGGATGTTCTTGTATATCCAACACGCAGCTCTACTATACACCGTTTAACCTCTCGAACTCTCGAGGGCTTGCAGAGACGTAAAGATAAAACTCGAACGAATGCGCGCGCACAATGCGAACGTTTACGTTTCTCTCAACTTAAATTCCATCTTACACGTTTTATTGAAGTATTTGGATGTGTACATACGTACATACATACATACGTACGTACGTATGTACATACATATATACATGAGCACGTGTGCATATGTGCGTGCATGTGGTACGAATGATGCGAAGAAAAACGGTACTTCCGTGATCACTCAAATAGACGTAGATTTTCATCGAACAAATGACGGAGTATGACGAGAACGAAATCAAAGTGAAATTGCTTCTCTGATTCTCCACTTTATCGGCTTTTATTGAAATCCGATGAAATTACTTCGGATGTCCTCCATTCAGAATGAAATTCGAGTAAAGAAAATGTTAAGGAAAAAGAAAGAGAAAGGAGTGAGGAGGAGAAGGAGGAGGAGGAGGAGGAGAAGTTGGAATAAGGAGAGAAAGAGAGAGAGGAATAGTATACGAAGGAGAAAGATACTTGTAGAAAGAGAAGGAAGAAGAGTGCAGGGGTAGAAGAACCGCACCCACCCTGGTTTATCGACCCGGTTACACCCTTATCCGAGCGAAGCCACGAATTTCCCTCCTTACCTACCTATATATATGTGTATATATATATGTATGTATGTATGTATGTATGTATGTATGTATGTATGTATGTATGTATATATTTATATTTATATAGTAAGAAAAGAGAGAAAGAAAAAGTAAGATGTGTATATATATATATATACAGATTTTATATATATGTGTATGTGTGTATATATTTATATATATATTTTTTTCTTATAAAATATTAGCAATTTTCTTTTCGTCTTAATTATCTCAACTTTTATCAGTGTATATAAATTGGTACTTTAAAACTCATTATAATATTATCGATTGAATGTGATAGATAAATTTTGAATTTGGAAAGATGCCAATATAGTTGTTTCAAAGACATATGGATATATATATATATATATATTTGTAATAGGCCATTACAGAGAGAGAAAGAGAGATTTGTTTTTAATCTTAATTATCTTTACTAATATCATTGCATATAAATTTGTACTTCAAATTCTCATTATAATATTATCGATCAGATGTGATAAATTTTGAATTTGGGTGGATGCCAATATGTTCATCTCAAAGACAAATACATACACACACATACACACACATATATATATATATATATATATATATATATATATATATATATATATAGGCCATTAGAGAGAAAGAGAGAGAAATTTAGTTTTTATCTTAATTATCTCGACTAATATCATTGCATAAATGTAGAGATATTATAGGTTTAACGTAATGTAATTGATTAAATCCGATACGTAAATTTGAAATTTGGAAAGATGCCAATATGTTAATCTCACAGACAATTACATACACACACGTATATACACGCGCGCGCACAATAGGCCATTAGAATTTATTTTCTCTTTTAATTATTTTCTAATATTAACTATTATGAAATAAATATCTATAACGTAGATTCGTTATAATGAATTCGATGAAATCGATAGGCAAATTTTGAATTTGGGAAATTGTCAATATGTTTGTTTCGAAAAGATTAATATACTATGCTAAGTCCTTTGACCTAAGTTTGACTCTAAATTGATATAATCAGCTGATCGTGTAGTAAGTGCATGTATATATGTGTACGAAATCGATAGATCAACGGGATAAATTGTGGAATTTGAGAAGTTGCCAATATATTTACATCAAAGACTACATACTAAGTCCATTGACCTAAGTTCATTGATCAGAGTTCAAGTAAATCAGCTGATCGTAGTAACATAATTATATTTGAAAGTTTAAATATAATCATTATGAATTCGATAGATGGATAAACAAATAAATAGATAGATAAATCGACGTATAAATTTCGAATTTGTAAAGTTAAACCTCTATGATGATGTATTTATATCGAAGACTACTCATACCGAGTCTGTTGACCTAGGTCTTTGACTCAAAGTTCATGCAAATCAGCTGATCATAGATAATGTAATTATATTACATAACTTAAATACAATCATTACGAATTCGATAGATACATAAATAGATCGATAAATAGATCGTTGTATAAATTTTTAATATGGAAGGTTAACCCTTTTAATATATTTATATCAAAGACTACTACGTAAGCAGAGATACACACGCGCACATTAAGTTCATTGACCTAAGCTTCCGACTCTAATTACATATATAGCGAATCAGCTGATCGAATGATAAATACCTTGAAAGACAAAAGGTATATGATTTAAATGGCTTCTCGAAATAATCGATATGCGAGACGAATCGAATTGCAGACTCAAAGTAGGCACGTGCACAAGATGATGCTGGATGTGCAGTAAGAAAGGAGCCGTAAAGATCCATGTAAGAGGATGCTGCGAGGATAGAAGAGAGTGGGGTGAGGTCAGAAATAGGGGAAGGAGGAGGGTGGAGAGGATGGCCGAGGGGGAGATACACTACGTAGCGGAAAGAAAGACGCAACGCGTCGTGGCGTGGTGGTATGATGGTGTGGTATCAAGAGGATGAGGTGGGGGTGTTGAGGTGAAGGAGGAGGGGGAGGAGGAGGTGGAGGAGGGTGCGCAAAGCGTGCAGTCACTCGCGTCTGCTTCTCTACTACTCCAGTATGCACGCGGACGGCGAGTCGGTCGGATATTGTGTTCCCTTGTATTATTAGTGTACTTTAGTGCATTTAGTGTTCCTTGTAGTGCAATTATTATTAGCTCCCGATAAATAATTCATTCATTTTTATTTCGATATTCGATATATATATATATATATATATATATATCATTCGTGGCAGGTATTTTTTTGACACGTGTGGACGCTTTTTTATTTTTTTTTATTTTTTTATTATTTTTTTTATTTTTTTTTTTTTTTAAAGGGACAGCAGGTTTCGCGGTTTGAGGAAAGGAAAAAGAAAAAAAGAAAAATACTAGTGATATTCGAGGTCATCCCAGCGGATGAATGTGTTTTCTCGATTGAATTTTATTCTGTTTGTTCTTTTTCTTCTTTTCATTTTTCTTTTTTTTTTTTTTTTTTTTTTATTGTTGTCGTCGTCGAAGCGATCTATTAACGTTATATAATTGTCTATACCAAGTTATTATTTCCTCCGCTTCTTGACGTTAAGTTTGACCTAGTATCTCTTCTTTGTTTCAATTTCTCTGTTTATCTCGTCATTTATAGTTTTTCGAAATTAATAGATCTGCGATTATTTTGGAATGAACTTTGAACGAATGAGATAATTATCTGCTGCGACAGGTTCCTTGTTATCTTGTTCGTTGAACGAGTTAAATAGGATAGGTTGTTGCATCGAGGATCTCACATAATAAGTATTTCCAATCTTCGAGAGAAAATCTATGTAAATGTAGATAATTATCTAACGGGTTATTACCTCGGTTCGTTCGTTACGTAAGTTATGAAGATAATACTTTTCGATGTGTTTCATCGTTCATGGGGTTTCGAAATGAAAAAAAAAAGAAAATAAAGAAAGAAACAGGAAAAGAAAAAGAAAAGAAATCTATAAATGTTAGATAATTACATGCTCGATTATCATCTAATTCATTGAGGGATGCTATCGTTTCATTACGATCGCTCGTAATAATTATTTGTTATCCTTTTACAAATCTAAAATTTACGAACGTCAGATAATGACCGAATTCGTTCGAGTGTAAAAAAAAGGTACAAAAGTAAAAGAATGTTCCAAAGGGATTTTTCAAAATTAATCACTCTTTTCGAGACTCATTATTCGCTAATTAGGACCGTGGTATAATTAAGATCGTAGTTTCACGAGCGAAGCTTGTAGTTTTGCAGCCTGAAAAAAAAAAAAGAAAAAAGGAAGAAGAACAAAAAGTCAAGTTAATACAAAGAACAGAATCGCGACAACGATTGATCGATCTTTAAAGTCGCTTAAGAACTTTTACGTACACCCTATATATCTGTTCCAGTTATTATCTCGTTCGTTGACGTAATCATTATTGTTAACACGTCATCGTTTGTGATCAATCTTCCTCATATTCTCGTTGCTTACCTAACGATTTATATTGTTATCATTCGACATATTGAGATTATAACGTTTAATTTAAAAAATCAATACCTCCTTTTCATTCATGCAAGTTATACACTAGGATAAGGATCTTTGAAAGGGTTTCTTTTTTTTTTTTTTTTTCTTTTTCTTCTTTTTTTTTCGAGGTAGACGATCGTTCGACAGGAGACACAAGTGATAATAATAAATAAGTGATAAAGATCGGACCTTTCTTTAGCCAAGATAGTCGGGCATTAAGTATAATAAGAACGACATCGTGTGTCCTCTTCGCGTAGACGGTATAATCGGCCTCTTTATTCAACCGCTCGACCTACTTTCCAAGTTATTCTCTTCAAAGACCGACGCGTCGTGTACCGCAAACTTTTTCTTCTCTAGGGCACATCGACGTCTTGGTTTTTATTATCGCTGTAAGAAAACATATATTCGGTTAACGCTCCGAGTACATATGTATGTATGTATGTATGTATGTATGTATGTATGTATGTATGTATGTATGTATGGGCGTGCATACACGTATGTTTGATTTTTCTTTTCTTTCTTTCTTTCTTTCTTTACAAAAATAAGGGGTAAAAAATATTTCTTGTTGAATTAAGAAGTAGAAAAAATATTCGTATATATTTATATCGAATCGATGTTGATTTTGTACTTGTAACGATTTTTTTAACATCGTTTGTCTAAATATTGAATTATTTTTTAATATTATGCACGAACGATACGATATAATATATGTACGTGTGTATATATATATATTATTGTTTATACTATACTATACTATTTTATACTAGACTATAACATACCGTTACGATATATACTATACGTTGTATAGTATTATTATTACATGCATATGTACATGCAATAGTACATTATAAAATGAACATAATATAGAACATTGTTTACGTATTATATAAACGATACGATTAATGCCTTAACACGATAGAAATTAATAAAATAACGCGAAAAGTTATTACACTGGATCAACAAGTTAAAAAGAAACGTTCCAGATGATTGTCCGCGATGAAGCAAACCGAGTGTCTGGGATAAGTAAATAAGACAAAAAGATTTAAAAAAAAAAAAGATGCAACGGGCAGAACAGAAAAATAAAGTATGATAATAAAAACTTGGCGAACAACTTAGAAAATGGAGGATGACGAGATAAGAAAGACAAAGATATAAAGAGGAGAGAAGTAAAGAAAAGAGTATACAAAAAAAAACACATGAAATGTATATTATTCGCGAGAAATAATTCTGTCTGTTTCTGTCGGTCGATCGTAAACGAGAGAGAGAGAGAGAGAGAGTACGGAAAAAGCGTAGTAGTGAATGATAGAAGAGAAGAGGGGGTTGTGGTCGGGTTAGAGGGATGGTGGGGGTGGAGGAAGTTAGGGGAGAGAACGAGAGAAAAAAAATAACAGAAAAAGAAAGGGAGAAAAAAGGGAAAAGGGTGAAAGGAGGTGGAAAATGAAAGGAAACATCGGGGAATCCGAGTTTAAACGATGCACGGTAGAAGGAAACTTAAAGGGGTGAGGAGAGAGGGTGGAATCGAGAGGTGAGGGATGAAGGAGGAAGGGAATACGAAGGGAAAAGCTTTTTTCGCGTGGAAAAAGTGAGTTTTTCAAGAGTAGACGGAGAAGCGCGCGTATATACGAGGGGGACGAAAGGAAGGGGTGAGAGGGTGAGTGGGGATAGGATATATACTTCTTCTGTTTTACGCGTTTTCATTCGGAAAAAAAGGGTTGACGAGGGAAATTGCGAGTGTCATAGTCGTCTCGTCTCGTCTCGTCTCGTCTCGTCTCGTCTCGTCTTGTCTCGTTTCGTTTCGTCTGGTCTGGTCTGGTCTGGTCTGGTCTGGTCTGGTCTGGTTTGGTTTCGTCTCTTCTCGTAATCGTCGTTGTCGTTGTCCTCACTTTGACGACGATGATAACGGTGTTGTGAGCCATCTAAGCCACTTTGTCTGGTCTGCGATTCAAAAAAAAAAAAAAAAGAGAGGTAAAAACAAGAGGAAAGAAAGAAAGAAAGGAATTGGCGGGAAAAAGAAAAATTTGTGGAATATTCGTGAGGTTTTCTCTTTTTCTTTTTCTTTCCTCTTTTTTAAGGGCAGGAAGGAGGGAACAGTAGGCTATTTTTGTCTCGTCTACGATCAAGAGGAAAGAAAAAGTAAAAGGAGGAAAAATTGGTGGGAGAAAGGAAAGATTCGTAAAAAATTTGTGAAATATTCGGTGTATGTTTCGGAGAGGAGGGTGTTTCTTGTAGGAGGTTGTTGTTGTTGTTGTTGTTGTTGTTGTTGTTTTATGCTTTTTTTTTTTTTTTCTTTTTCATATTTCTCGTATCTTTGTTATTATGGACCACTCGTAAGCTCGAAAACGTTAACGATCTCTTAGAGAGTTGCTTTAGGCTATTGGTCATAGGGTTGCTTCTTCTTTGAGATAGAGAAAAGGAGTCTCTACGTTTTAAACAAAAAGATGATAAAGTGTTCTCCTTTCTTTATCTTTCTGCTCTTAGTGCTTTGCTCTTCCAGTCGACCATTTGAAATTTTTCTTATTCTCCAACGGATTTCATTTTTAAAGAAGAAGATCGAGTGAAATTTCAGTCTAAGGATATAACAAAAGAAAATTATATATATATATATATATATATATATATATATATATATGAAATACATAAAGTATCTTGTATCTTTATACATAAGCAATTAATAATGATGACTATAATATCTAAGAAGAAATTTGTCACACTTCATTTCATTTTCGTATTATATATTATCAATAATAAGAGATAAACGTATTAACTTTTTATGCTCGACTTTCACGTACTACAAAATTTTATATTTAATAGATAATTTTTTATATATATTAAGATCAAATAAACTAAACATGAGAATTGATTTTTTGAATCAAACCGAATCGATTCGATCCCCTTTCTCTCGTTTTTAAAAGATAGGAAATGTGAATAAGAAAAGAATCAAGTCAACATTCTATTCTCCTATTTTTCTGACATTTCAATGGAAGATACAATACTAACAAAAATCAAAGGACTTTTTAGTCGAATCTAATCGATTTTATTTTCTATTTCCTCTTCTCACTCTCTCTTTTTTTTTTTTTTTTTTTTTTTTTACTTTTGATACGAAAAGTTTTGATATAATAAATATGAATGAGAAATGAATGAAATAACAATTCTATTCTATTCTTCTAATTCAATAGAACATTTCAACAGAAAGTAATAATCGAAATAAAATGATTTCGAAAGAAAATCTAACAAATTTTATTCCTTCTCTCTCTCTCTCTCTCTCTCTCTCTCTCTCTCTCTCTCTCTCTCTCTCTCTCTCTCTCTTTCTCTCTTTTCTCTACAGAAAATATGATTGAGAAAAGAATAAAATAACAATTCTATTCTCACCTTTTTCTAATACGATACAAAATTTTAAATAGGAGAAAAAAATAATAATAATAATAATAAAAGTCAAATGATTTGGAATTTAAAAAATCTCGTTCTTTTTTTTACAATGAAAAAAAATATGAATGAGAAAAGAACATAAGCTACTTTTCAACTGGTCGTTTCATGGTAGTCAAGTTAATTCCAGTATCTCGTTACTATCGTGGGAAGAAAAAAAAATGTTAGATATAGAAGAAGTCAGTGCCGTTACCACAGTCATTGCCGGCAACCTCGTCCTCGTTGTCTTCGCTGTCTTCGTCGTCTTCGTCTTCGTCGTCGTCGTCGTCGTCGTCGTCGTCGTCGTTGTCGTTGTCGTTGTAAAGTCAAGACGTTGAGGTAGAAGAGGCTTGGAACGAAGTTAAGCCCGTCGAAAGGCTCGTCTCCAATTACCTAGCAGAACTCGCAGCCTCGAGCTCCAACTCCGTATACGCGTTTATATATATGCGTGCGTGTGTATGTGTGTATACATATATAGAAGATATGTCATATAAGAGTATACAGATATATATATATGTGAGTGCGTATGTGTGAGAAAAAAGAGAAGAAAGTTAGAGGGTGAAGAGTTTCCTGCCACCTTTCTCTCTAAAGTCTTTTTCGAGCTTGCTTTGTAATTATCTTTTGATGAAATTCTCTCTTTTTTCTTTCTTTCTTTCTTTCTTTCTTTCTTTTTTTCTTTTTCTTTTTCTTTTTACGATAAGAATGATACGTGATTATTCGTTGTTCTTTAAAGGATAGGACTTTAGTCGATTTTTTTTTTTGCTTTCCTTTTTTTAACAAAATTGTATCTGTACATGTGTTTACTATACGTATATATCAGCTGATGGTCTTAAATAATCACGCAGAGTAATAAAAATTTGTCCCGTAAAAAAAAAAAAAAGAAAAAAAAAATGAAAATGAGAAAAATTGCAGAAAAATTTTTCTCTTAACTCTGCACATTGTTTCATCGATTCTATCAAAACCATGTTTAGCAAATGTATAACTGTGTCTGTATAAAATCAAAATTTTCCAAGAAACGAATGAACGAATGAACGAACGAACGAACGAACGAACGTATTTAGGTCGTCGAAATAATATTTGCCTTTGATGTATTGACATTCGTGAATGCATTTGGGACCTAGAGTAACGTGCCAGGAATATTGACTTTTAGCCTACGAAATTCGTTGATCCTCCCGATATCATCTCGTCGTAACCTGCCGTAAGATATCGATAAAGTTTAAAAGGGCTTTTGAGGGAACGACGCGTTCTGATGGTAATATTATTCCCTTCCATCCCTTTCATCTTTCATCTCTCTCTCATCTCTCTCTCATCTCTCTCAACTCTCTCATCACCCAATCCCAACCCTCGAACTAAAACCCCCTACTTTTCGTCTCGAGAGTACACGGTTGAAAATTGTTCGTTGATATATTTTATCTGTTAGTTATACATACCACTCGGGATAATGCCAGTAATTAAATGGATTGCGAAATTTTAGATTCGATTTTATTCTTCTCTCTCTCTCTCTCTCTCTCTCTCTCTCTCTCTCTCTCTCTCTCTCTCTCTCTTTCTCTCTAATTTTTGCCTTATCCTAACGTTCGACTTTTAGTTACGACCAACCCCCTTCTTCCTCCCCTCCATTCCTCTTCCCCTACTCGACCCACTTTCTTCTACCTACCAGGACGAATTTTCTTTCATAAATGAAGAACAGAGAACACGTATGCATCTATGTACGTATGTACATATGTATGTACGTATGTATTTTACTTGGTGGTTCCTTTGGATCTACCTAACTGAATTACGTTTGATTTAAGATGGTTTTCTCTCTGTCTTCTATTACGTCACGGATGACCTTTCATCGATATATCCATTGGGCGAGGTCAAAAGTTTCTACTTATTGGGTCACGAACGTTTTTATGTCTTTTTTTTTCTTTCTTCTTCTTTTTTTTTTTTCTTTTTAATACGAGTTAACATTTTTATTCGTTTTGTTTTGTTCCTCTCTCTTTCTCTCTTTTTCTCTCTCTGTTTTTCTTTTTTTTTTTTTTTCTTTCTATTTTTACCGAATCCGAATAATAAGAAGAAACATTTGCTTAGAAAAAGAGCCTTCGTAAAAGCTTTATCGATTTTTAATAATCCCCTTTGAACTTTTGGCACACATCGAAGTTTTTTTATCTTTTGAAATCGCTCGTGTATAGGGTGTGATATCGTATATACATATTTATATATATATATATGTGCGTGTGTGTATACGTGAGCGCTTGCGATAGTAGTTTTACTAGTTTCACATTAGGGCTATTAGGATCATAATATTAGTTATGGTTATTTGATATTAATCTTTGATGACCGTGTTAATTAAAATATTCGTTCAATATAATTGTTATTAATGATGTCGGTTAATTGCATTTTATTTATAATTTTTCAAAATGCTTTAATAACGTGTCAATTTATTTTTCTGTTCTTTCTTCTTTTTCTTTTTTGTTTTTAATTTACTTGGATTATTATTCAAATATATTCAGAAGCAATATTTAATTAAATGTTTGACATTTTAATAAGGCTAATTTGATAATTACATACGCAATACATATGCGCATACGTTTCTTCTATTTTTTTATTATTTATAATGAATAATAACTTACGTTATAAAATTTATTATTTCAAAATATTCGTAATAATTCGTAAACTTTCTTTAATTTATTCTCTTAATATATTTATATAGAATAATAATTATCGTTAAAGCGCGGAAGTTATGTAAACAAGTTAATGGGTGATATTTAATTAAACGTTTAACGATTTAATTGGCTTATGCACTAATTAGAGAATTATGTAATGCGCATTTTTGTTTTTGTTTTTTTTATAATGAATAATAGTTATTATTCATTGCGGGCTTGTTTAAAGAGGATCACATTTCTTGACATAATACGATATGAAAATTCGCAGTTATGGGTTAGGAGCTTATCAACGTTAAAAGCGCAAGCGCAACGTCATTACGCGTTTGGTGTTCATGCGATCATTACGAGGCGTCACGCCTCGGTAATTAAATAGCGATGCACGTCTCTCTCGTACGTCTACTTGATTAAATCGTTGATCATTTGACATATAAAAGAACGAAAATTCAAATTTAACTTCTTCTGCGCAACTTCTTCGCAAATTAATATTTCGAATAAAGTTCTTTACGAGTTGGTACTTGAAAAAAAAAAAAAAAAAGAAAAAAAAGAGAAAGAAAGTAAAAAAGGAGATTGAGAAGAAATTTAACACGATGTAATCTTGAAAGATTAATTTATCGAGGATTAATTAATATACGCGAATTATTAATTAAAAAATGTGAAAGTTGAAACACGATTAAAGGGTATCGATTATCGAAATGCATATTGGGTCGTTGTATCCTTGAACGATCAGAGATAACGAATAAAAAGATTAGAGAGTGATCCGAGAACGATCTATCGATCGATACTAATAGGATTTAGTTCGTTATAAAAAAAAAAAAAAGATAAATGATTTAGAAATCTAATCGAAACGAGATGTATGGATTAAACTTGGATGATACTAACTCGATGAAAAGAATCAGTAACATTAGATTGATTATTATGATGCTTATATCACGGACTAATTAACGAATCGACCTATCGAATATACCAAGAAAAGAAATGTCGACTAATGAAGCCTCGACTATAATCGGAGAGTATCGATTATCGAAATATTACGTAGATAACCTATCCTCGTAGCGCAACCCACGAAGACAAATAAAAATTAAAAAGGAATCCAAATATGAGGATGATCGATCGATCGAGAACTTTGATTAATAGACTGAACATACATTTTATATATGCATTTATACCGTAGCTATAACAGACTACTTAACGAAACTATAAACTAAGGCAAATCTTAAAGAAAGGAAAAGAAAATATCAAAAAATATATCTCGAAACGATTAAAAATCGTACATGATCAATCGATCGATAGATCGATCGAAACAAAAAGATACATTTCAAACGTTTCACCTAAATCCAATTACAAAGTAATTAACAGATCGATCTCTATTCGATAAATTAATTAACAGGCGCCCAATAATAATCGTATCTATCGATCAAATAAGAGAACAGGGTCACATCGAGATGAAATCTCGTTAATCCTTAACGCTTCGATAGAGAGAAAAAAAAAAGCAAAGAGAAGGGAAAAAGGGGAAGGAAGCAAAAGAAAGAAAGGAAGAAAGAAAAGGAAGAAGAAAAAGTAAAACGAATCGCCACGAAAAATCATCGAAACAACGCGAACAATTAATCACCGAGGCTTGCATCGAGGGTGAAAAAAAGTGTAAGCGGGTGAAAGAAAAAAGGGGTGGGGGGAAACAGAAAAAAAAATAAAAATAAAAATAAAAAGATAAAAAGGAAAAGGAAAAAGAGAGGAAAGCAAAAAAGGGAAGCCAACTCCAATTCACACGGCAACGATTAACGTAATAAAAAGGGCAAAAAGCGCGGGGTTTTGCGTTCAGAGAGAGAGAGAGAGAGAGAGAGAGAGAGAGAGAGAGAGAGAGAGAGAGAGAGAGAGAGAGAGAGAGAGAGAGAGAGAGAGAGAGAGAGAGAGAGAGAGAGAGAGAGAGAAGAGAAAGAGAGAAAGAGAGAGAAAGCTTCGAAATCTCTTCTCAATAGTAAGAACGAATGAGGTGGGGATAAAAGAGAAATGCAATGAGAATGCTAGAGCGAAAGAAAGAGAGAGAAAGAGAGACAGAGAGGGGGGCGAGAGAAGAGGGTGGAGTGGGTAAGTGAGGGGAAAGGAAAAGGATGGATGCGTGTACGCGCATGCACGGCCACCCATTGCCCTTCCGTAACCCGGTCGTGCGCTTTACGAGTAAGCTTTTGCTCCAGTAACCAACGACGCGCTACATCCGTCGTTTGCTTCTCTCTCCGTTCACATTTACACGCGTACGCACACTATATATATATATATATATATATATATATATGTGCGTCTATATACATATATATGCCATATATATGTATATCTATATTCGTATCTCTCTTACTCTCTCTCCGTTGCATGTATCTTTTTTCCTTCTCTTTCTTTAACTCTCATATACATATGCACTCTTTCTCTTTCTCTCTCTTTCTTTCTCTTTCTCTCTCTTTCTTTCTTTCTCTTTCTTTCTTTCTCTTTCTTTCTCATTCTGTAAAGGCGTGCATATAAACAGAACAAGTAAATACCTGGAAAGCGTCGCGAAGAGGACTCCTAAGCGAAGCTCGTTAACCTCTGTAAAACGTTAAACGTTCGACTACTACGACTACTACGACTATTACGACTATTACGACTATTACGACTACGACTACGACTACGACTACGAGTACGAGTACGAGTACGAGTATGAGTACGACTACTACGATCATGACGTACGACGTCGACGACGCCCCTTTTTCTTCGAGTTTGCAAGTTCGATGCGTTTAAGTGCATAAGATGCATTAGCTCGAAATCCAATTATTTCCTCTTCAATTATTCTAGTTTCTTTTTTTAACTCGAAACACGATTCATTATTTCTTTTTTTATTTACTCCTTCGTTCGTTGATTCATTCATTCATTCATTCATTCATTCATTCATTCATTCATTCATTCGTCTATTCATTTATTTCTTTAATCTAATTCGTTTTTATCAGTGAAAATTCTTTTCTCTTTTTTTTTTTTTCCATTCGATCATAACTCTCTTACCGATTTTTCTTTTTGTTTTCTTCTTTTATTTATTCTTTTTTTCGTAATTTAATAAAAGCAAAGTATTCTTCTACGATCATTCATGAATTAATTATATTTACGTTATACGAACGAGTGCATGAAAACAACGTTAAAGTGTACACATACATACATACATACGTATATATAATATTATTATTAACAAACAAGTCAAAGTGTGTGTGTGTGTGTGTGTGTGTGTGTCGATGCACGCACAAGCGATCAAACGTTCATTTCCTACGTTACAAAAACGAAAAGTTAGACCGTGAAAATCCGACGACGATTGGTGCAAACGTTTTAAATTACGAATACATGAAACAAAACTCAAAAACGAAAACTACGAAAAGAAAACTAAAAAAGAAACTATAGAAAAGCGTGTAAAACAGATCGAGTAGAAAAACGAAAGAGAATGTGTAGTAAGTGCAGCGAATGTTGTCAAGGATCTAGGCACAGCGTGGACGTAAGCCCAGCCTCGGGATCAGATTCGGAAACCTCAGGTAAACGAATTCGGATTCCAATCTAAACGCGAACCACCTGAACCACTCCCAACTCACCGTCGTCTTTTTCCTTCTCGCTCAACGAACAAAAAAGAAAAAGAATATATATATATATATATAAAAGAAAAAAAATAAGAAGAAAAAGAAAAAGGAAAATTGCATGCAAACATACGAACATACGAACGAACAAACAAACAAAATCTTCCTATCAATTTTAAGCTTCCAATTAGTCAAACCGGTAAAGTCCAATCGGAAAGCATCGCGTTTGTTCGAACAGGAAAAAATAAAAAAAGAAAATAGAAAAAAAAAAAGAAAAAAAAAAGAGTTTCATCGAGAGTTAGTTCGCTTCCGTAAATTCCCTTCGAGTCCATTTCCCTCTTTCTCCCCTTCCTCCCTTCCCCTCTTATCTCCCTCTCTCTCTCTTTCCTCGACCTGCCCCAACCTCTATCGTTCCGTCCTCTCTCTCTCTCTCTCTCTCTCTGTCTCTCATCTCTCTCATCTCTCTCATCACCGTTCTCAGCATCACCTCAAAGCTCATCCACGATTCAACGGACAAATAATTTCCTCGTCTCTCTACTGGCTCCTACTATGCGAAGTTATTCGAAGCTATCGGATCTGTATAAAAAGTCATTTTCTCTCGGATAACGATGCTTTCATCGTCGCTTAACGACAAGAACGTTTGACGTCGTTCCTTCTTTACACAGAGTAATTCTAACAGCGAAAATTCCGAGAAATATAATTTGACTTTTTCCTTGGCCCCTCCTATCATTTCTATTTCTAGTTTTATGTCTACTTCTTTCTCTTTTTTTTTTTTTTCGGTTTCTATTGTTACTACTACTACTATTACTGCTACTGGTACTGCTACTATTGCTACTACTACTGCTCTTTATTTATTTGTTTTTAGCTATTATTTTTCTTTATCGTATTTTAATTTAATATAATTGGATATATATATATTCTTTTTTTTTTCTTTTTTTTTTTTTTTTTTTTGATTCGATCAAAAATTTATGAAACTTGAGCATGTTTGAAATCGCTATAAATCTTACAAAAAAGTAAGATCGAGCTAATCCGATGCAGCATTTAATTATTATACAATTGAGTCGATCTAATAAAAGTGTTAATTTCAAAATTTATATAGCAATTAATTATCGATCATAATTCTTTTCTTTCTTTTTTTAATCAATACCAAGCTAATGAGAGGTAAAAGAAATTTGAAATTCGATGTAAAGAAGTACGAATGTGATTTTGTACGTAACTCGAGATACTCTCTCGTATACTTTCGAAAAGGAAACTAAGTTTGATGTGAGAAAGAAAATAGAGGAAGGGTTAAAAGAGAAAGAGAGAAAGAGACAGAGAAGACAAAATAAGATCTACGTTTTTTGTCGGTGTCGTAAACGGGGTTACGCTACTGAAAAGGAAAACGATGAAAAGAAAAAAAAAAAAAAAAAAAAAAAAAACTAAGGAAGAGCTTACAGCTCCGAGCGAACTTTCTTACATCTTTTTCCTTAGATCTTCTTTAACACTCTCCATTTCCTTTTTTCTTTTTTTTTATTTCGTAAATATACCGAAAGATATTTAATCGTCCGACTTGACCTTTGTATATAACTTGTGTTCAAACTTATATCTTTCTTTCTCTCTATTTTTTTTTTTTTTTTTTAATCATCTTTTTCGTCGTTGAATTTACAAGTTGAAGTTATATTAACAGTAATCAATAGCAACTTGTCAAAGTCTAATTTATATAATACCACATTGAACACGTTAAAAATAAAAAATTTTGTTACGTCATAAAAGATGAAAGTTTTGCGATTAAGATGAACCTACTAATTATGATTAACGTCGATGTGATACTAAAAAAAGAAAGCTTCTTCTTTTATTCGTTTTAAAAATGAATGCAATAAAAGTATTATATTCGCAAATTCAATGATTATGTTGAAATCTAGTTTTTATCGTCTTTAGAAGGAATTAAAATATTAAACAATTTTTTGCAAGCGGAAGAACTTGCACTTTGCGGAAAATTGCATTTTGAATTTAAAATTTATCTTTCTCTCCTTTCTCTCTCTCTCTCTCTCTCTCTTTTCTCGTTTCTTTAATAAAACAAAATTTTTGTGTAATGATAATAGACGAACGATAATATCGATGGCGAGCCATTCGATTGCAACATTTGCAAATATTGCGAGCTCGGTAACGTACTGATCGAACGAGAAAATATTACGATGAAAAATTTTTTTACGAAAAAAAAAAAAAAAAAGAAACAAGAGACAAAATTTGAAAAAAAAGAACAAGAAACAAAGAAAGAAGAAAAGATCTCTTGGTCGACAAGGAACCAATTTAGTTATGGTTTCTTGTCCTGGGTATAATTAACGATAGCTTTTTTTTACCTAACAAATACTTCGAAAGAAAATAGGTTGTCATGGCGTAAATCTAAATTCATAACTCCCACGTGACCGAGAACAGAATAGAACGTCTCCTGGATCCTTATAAATTTACGAACGCGTATATCTACGGTCCTGCGGAAACAAGAGTAGGTGTATACCCCGTTACCCGTAAAATATGCAAACTGTGTACCAGGTATGGCTCGGCAGTACCATATATACTCGTACGATTACCATCTTTCACGACCCATTTAAACCAAAAGATGCCCCTATTTTTTTATTCTTTTTTTTTTTTTTTTTTAATTTTTTTTTTCAATTTTTTTTTTTATTTATTCATTTTTTTTTCCTCGAGAGTCTTTCCCATAGAGATATTGCACGGATCCACTTTTCCGCGAAGAAAAAATATTAGGAGAACGCAAAGTCGTTTATTGAAAAAATTCTGAGAAACGTATTGACGTTTTTAATATCTATGTACGTTTTAATATTTGTCCTTTTTTTATTATTCATATTACAAATATTCGTGTTTATTCGTTAGATAACACGTCGCGATATAAATCTTGAGTTAGAACATTTTACGACGGTAATGAAAAAGATATGGGACGTTTACTTTGAAAGATATATCGATAAATTCTCGAAAGTAGTTACGCGTTCTTTTTTTTTTTTTTTTTTATTTATTACTACTAGTACTACTACTAACGTGGATAATTTTTGAAACACTGAAATTCCTACAAGAGAAAAGAAAAAGAAAAGAAAGATGGTGGCACGGTCACTTTTTTTAATATTTCTTTTGTTCGATATCATAAATATTCATCTCTTATATTTCCCATTGCAAGATTTCACTGCGTCGTTACCGAGTTAGAAAATATTAGGATGCGAATGAATAAAGAAAA
>NC_057699.1:4121389-4159137 GCF_014466175.1 Vespula pensylvanica | reverse complement strand
AAAAAAAAACAAGGAGAAAATAAACAAAAATAAAATAATAAGATCTGTGAGATACACTAAACGAGATAAATCTTTCTAGAGTTTATTTTTCGTTCCCTTAAAATATTAGGGTGCGTAGAAATATAGTAGAAAAATATCGATAGGATCCTATTATAAAATTATCTTCTTTTACGATTTCGTAAATTTTATCTATATTCGTTTTTTTGTTCTTTTTTCTTTTTACAGAGGAAGAGTGGAATCCAGATGGAAAAGGTCGACAGTCCAACGATACCGGTAAGTCTTTCTCTATCTTCATCTCTCCCTTATTTCTCACCCTGTATTCTATCTTTTCTTATCTTATTAAAAAGTCGAATCTTACGAATGGCAGTCACATTTTCTCTCTTCTATTCGTTTAAATAGAGGCGTCAGAGAGGAGAGGTTAACCCTTAGAATCGTCGAGACGTTTGTCGGGTTTCTCTCCCTAGTTCGGATTTCATCCCCTTCGAACGTTTCTATTCCCGATATCAACGACCTGTAACTCTCGTTGAAAAGCAACACTACTATAATTACTTTCCCTCTTTCAATACGATCGATGCAAATTAATTCATTGCTATTAAATAGTTTTCTTTCGATTTTACCTTTAATCGCTCACGAATATTTGCAGTAATTTCTCGAACCTTTATGATTATTTATTAACGCGTTTTTCGATATTCGTCTTATCGAGTTTATTCCAATAATTTTTCTCAATGTACTTCGTCTTCGAAGAATTGGATTTTTCCTATAGAAATTTTCCTTTTTTCTCGTCGTACGCATCGAATTCCTCGCGTAATTGATTCGATATCTCTTTAATTTCTTTTTTTTTTTTTTTCTTTTTTAACAGCTGATCGTCGTACGACGTAATTTCTCGTTTAACCATCCGATGGCTCTAAAATACTAATATTATTAGAGACATTACAGATAATATTTATTTGTATATAATATTGATATATTTATAATATAGTATATTTAAATGGATATAATTAAATAAAATTCAAAACTAAAAATTAGCTCGCCGGATAAAAAGCGTCAGGGTATCCGTAAAATAGTTATATTTTTTAACGAGAGAGGTCGCCATAGTTAAAGGGACAGCGCCGTGTCTCTAGAAACGTGCGCGTTGCTAGCGCCACGGTTGATCATTCGAGGAAACTTGCCGGACCGCGTGGCAGTCTTTTTAAACGGTAGACACGCCACACCCTATCGCCAGTTTCCGGCGAGGTACGATATACGACGAAGTTATTCGTGATTGCGAATCGAATCGAGTCGAGTCGAGTCGAGTCGAGTCGAGTCGAATCGAGTCGAGTCGAGTAAAGTCGAAGACCCGAATCGGACCGAGTTAAACCGAATCGAGCCGAGCTAAGGAAACGCGCGCGAGCATCGACTCGATCGAAATTTCCTCCTCTTCCTCCACCTCCTCCTCCTCCACCACCTCCACCTCCACCTCTTTCTCTTTCTCCTTCTGCTTCTCCTTCTCCTCGTTCTCGTCTTTCTCCCTTCCTTCTCAAATTTCGCTCGTTTCCTTACGATTTAAAGATTCATCATTAAAATATCTTTCTTATAATATAATAATAATATCCCACGTTTAGTAGCTTCGATCGAAATTTTCCTAAGAAATCATTCATCGATCTTTTTTTATTTATCCCCATCATTTTCTTTTAAACCGGATTATCGTTTATAAGTTAATTATTTAAAACGAATTAAAAGACGGTACACGCGAGAGGGAAGGTGGAGAAGTCAAAGAAAGAAAAGGAAGTGCATTCTCTGTATATTCTCGTCCTAAATATTAGAATAAAGGGAAGCAAGAAAGCAAGAAAAAGAAAAAAGAGAGAGCAAGAGAGACAAGAAGAAAGAGAGAGAGAGAGAGAGAGAGAGAGAGAGAGAGAGAATCACGAGCACAAATTCTCCGACTACCGATATTGATTATAAAAGCATGGTCGTTGGCGTCGGCGTCGACGTCCGGCGTCGGCGTCGGCGTCGGCTGTTCCCCTAGCATGCGAGAGGTATAACGGCGCATGCTCGATCTCGTGGGCTCGAGACGGACAATAGATGAGTTTCGAGAGACGGAAGAGGAAAAGGAGGAGGAGAAGGAGAAGGAGAAAGAGAAAGAGAAAGAGGAGAAGGAGAAGGAGAAGGAGAGAGAGAGAGAGAGAAAGAGAGAGAAAGCTGGTATGACGATAGTAGTGGTGGTGGTTGATAGTGATGATGGTGGAGGTAGTGGTGATGGTGGTGGTGGTGGTGGTGGTGGTGGTGGTGGTGGTGGTGGTGGTGCTGCTGCTGCTGCTGCTGGTGGTGGTGGTGGTGATGGTGGAGAACGAGGGGAGAGAAGGTTCTTGCATAGTGGCGACGTCGTCGGAGGCGGTGGTGTTCAGCGGTGGTGGTGGTGGTGGTGTTCGACGATAGCGATGGTACTGGTGTTGGTGGTGGTGGTGGTGTTGGTGGTGGTGGTGGTGGAGGCGGTGGCAATGGCGGTGGCGGCGGTGGCGGTGGTGGCGGCGGTCGCGACGGACGGTCGTCTCGCACGCGTTCGTTCTTTCTCTATCTTATCGTTAAAAAAAACTTTTACACCCTCGCGCTGGATACAGTGAAGAGAGTTTTTTCCGTTCGCGCTTCTTTTTTTTTTCTTCCTTCCTTTTTTTTCCTTTTTTTTTTTTAATTTTCTTCTCTCCTTTCCTTTTTTCTCTCTCTCTCTCTCTCTCTCTCTCTCTCTCTCTCTTTGGTAGAAGAGAAACGGTTCTCGAGATATCCTGGTTGGTAGTGCCTCTTAATCGTTCGTTCAACAAGGAAATGACGTAAGTAACGAGATTCGTTTTTTGAGACGTTTTCTGTCTTTTTTCTTTCTTTCTGTCTGTCTGGTTGTCTGGCTGTCTGGCTGTCTGTCTGTCTCTATCTCTGTCTCTGTCTGTCTATCTTTGTCCATACATCTGTTTGTCTGTCTGTATTATCTATCTATCTATCTATCTATCTATCTATCTATCTATCTATCTATTTTTTCTCTCTATCTCTTTGAATCGATTCAGAACGAATAGATTTAGCGAGGCGAATTAATGGCGCTCGCTTTGAGACACCTTTCAATGTCACGGTTACTACACGGACTTTTCTTTCGACTTCCTCGAGAGAGAGAGAGAGAGAGAGAGAGAGAGAGAGAGAGAGAGAGAGAGAGAGAGAGAGAGAGAGAGAGAGAGAGAGAGAGAGAGAGAGAGAGAGAGAGAGAGATTCATTCTTTCAACATTTCTTCTTCTTCTTCTTCATCTTCTTCATCTTCCTTTTTCTCCTAAACGCCTTACCTAAACTCGTAAAAAGACGCGCGTATTCTTCTTTAACAAAATATCACCACGTGTTAGAAACGCCGGGAACGTTTTATAGTTCCGTTTAGTTAATAATTCATTGTCTCTCGACTGTTGCACGACTTCCTTAAATATTCCTAGATACTCATGGACGTAGCGACGAGGGGAAAAGAAAGAGAAAGAGAACAAAAAGGTAGACAGACGGAGAGAAAGTTTTACGAGAATCTTAATGGACGATGATCGTTGATATGGATCATCTCGAAATATATTTGTCGTATCTTATAATTGAAAAAAAGAGAGAAAGAGAGTGGCTGTGTGAGAAAGAGAGAGAGAGAGAGAGAGAGACAGAGAGGGAGAAAGAGTGAGACAGAAGAAGAAGGGAGGAAATGAGACAGTGAAGCGAGGAAAATCTTGCCGAAAAAAAAAGAAAGTAAAAATTAATTAATTCATCCCCCTTTTGTCGCGTTGTTTTATGGCAACGAACGAATCGATCAGACCCTCTCGGTTATTCGCTTCCGTCGCACGTCGGCTAGTCGCTTGCACTGGCCGATCGATGACGCGTTCGTCTCTTCCGCTCTTCCGTTTTCCGGAACGTCGATTTACTTCCTCGTTCTGTGTGTCCGTCTGTGTTCGTATCTGTGTGTCTGTCTGTGTCTGTCTTTCCTGTGAATCTGTGTACCTATGCGTGTGTCTGTCTGTCCGTCTGTCTATCTATCTATCTATCTATCTATCTATCTATCTATCTGCTATTAGTGAATCTTTCTCAAGCAGTAACGATGCAACAACGACGACAAATAATAACAAACAATGATCAAAATAGAGGATTAAAAAAATAAACGATCAACAAAAGTAAAAGCGTGGCAAGAGTAGTAATAATAAGCGATATCATCTTATGATATCGCTGATCGATATCGTCATTGATATTGGGAATGAAGAAAATTTAAAAAAAAAAAAAAAAAGAAAGAAAAAAAAAATAAATAAAATCCTTCGAGGGGTAGTAACTTCCCTCTTGCATACATACATGTATATATATATATATATTTTTCTTTTTCTTTTTTTTTTCTTCCTTTTTTCTTCTCTCTTTCTTCATTCGAAACTGAGAAATGATGGAAACTCGAGTGATGCGGTGAATGTGAGAGACGAGGACGACATTGGTCGAGGGTTTGCAGAAGGGTGAAATTAAAGGAATGGGCCTGGCTATGTATGTATGCAACGTCGACGATGGCCAACCTCCTCTCTGGAGGCTTCTCTCTTTCTTTTTCTTTCTTCCTTTTCTCTCTCTCTCTCTCTCTCTTTCTCTTTTTACCTTCTCTCATTCGCTCGCACGATTCTGCCCTACCCTTCACCCATTGTTCCTAAGCTCTCTCTTTCTCTCTCTCTCTCTCTTTCTTTCTCTCTCTATCTATCTTTTTCTCTCTCTTTCTCTCTCTCTCTCTCTCTCTCTCTTTATAACGTTGGAATAAAGAAAGCCCTCGTAGTCGTTCTCGGAACGTGCACAAATAGCTGCTTAATCGGCTATCGACTTCTTCTCGCCCCTCCCCTATTTTTTTTTGTTTGTTTTTTGGTATATATATATATTTTTTTTTGCAAAGTCGATTCGGTGCATGCACTCGACGATGTGTTTCATTAATCTCTCTCTCTTTCTCTCTTGTTCTCTCTGTCTGTCGATATAGTTTTTTAAAAAAATATCATATCCTACTTTAATTAATCCCTTGATCAATTTTTATCGACCTTTCGTAACGTTGAAATATTCAAGAAAAATCTCTACGAAACGTTTACAACGTTTACGTAGGAAAATATCAGTCTGGTAGGATCGTTTCTGATTCTTTATTTCGTTCTAATCATTTTCTTCTCTTTCTCTTTTTTTTTTTTTTTTTTTAATATGTACTTAGAAGAGTGTAAAAAATGTAGAAAAGAATCTGACGCATTAACTCTTAATTAAAACTATCGATTCTAATACCATCACGCATAACAATAGTTCCCATAATTAATCATCGATAAAAATGATAAACGAAGAATGGAGATGTATGCGAAGGAAAATCTATTGATTAACGCGTTATTTCAATGTATAACATAATTATAAAGTCGTATTCGTTATACAGAATGTACTAAAAGTTTCTGGGTCATTTAAAAACATCAATTACTCCTTTCCGCGTCCTGTCCTGCTAACTTTTGTTTCGTATTATAGAACTACGAGCTTAGCACTTAGTCGATTCCGCATGGTCTAGTAAAATGATTAATTGATTTTAAAAATCATTTAGTAACTTTTCACCCCACCCAACCCCTTCCTGCTGACCTCGTTCATTTTTTATCCTTGCTCAAATTTGACAAATGCATTAAACTATTAAGGCTTCGTTTTAAGATCGATATACCTTCGTAATATCAATATATATATATATATATATATATATATATATATACGTATGTAAGTATGCACGCATGTATGTGTCATTGACTCGATCACGATCACTATTACGATCACGATCACGATCACGATCACGATCACGATCAGGGTCGTTGGTTGTGTTGCGTACATCGAACCTAACCATGCACTCTTCTAAGATTTCCTTAAGCGTTAGTGTAGAGAGAAAGAGAGAGAAAAAGAAAAAGAAAGAGAGAGAGAGAGAGAGAGAGAGAGAGAGAGAGAGACGATGATACTCCTTACGTCTATTTAAAGACGACCATTCCAAGAGGATACTCAATCCGTTCGAGAGCATGCATCGTTCATGTACTTAAGAACGGAACGTTCTGCGCAACAGTTTGTCCAGGATTTACTATCCCTCGAGATATCAACCTAATCGCGGACAGCTCGTTCAGAATCGATCGGTTCGAAACGGCCATTGCCATCGCTATATTCCTCTCTCTCTCTCTCTCTCTCTCACTCCCTCTCTCTCTCTCTCACTCATTCTCAAGCAATCTATGCTCTCTGCTTCATTCTTTCTCTCTCTCTCTCTCTCTCTCTCTCTCTCTCAAGCAATCTATCTATCTCTATATCTATCTATATCTATATCTCTAGCTCTGTCTCCGTCTCATTCTCTCTTTCTCTCTCTCTCTCTCTTCCATCGTTATCGTTCGAATTTCCGACCGATAGATTAGATTTCTGACGCTAGCACGCGTTCACGTCTCTGAAAATAAACTTTACTCTCGCAGTACGCATCGTGCCCTCGTTCGGTCACCAGTCTGACTAAACGTTAACTATAATATAGAGTGCTATTTTCTACTTTGGTGTATTATACGAAACTCCGTCGACGTTCATAAGTTTTCTGAGAGTTCTGTAATTTTCTTTTTTTTTGCTGGCGCTTTTCTTTCGTTTCTTCTTTTTTTTCGTTTTCTTTTCTCTCCCTTCTAACATCGTTTTTTTTTTTTTTTTTTTTTTTTTTTTTTTTTTTTTTTACCGAATGACCATGCGAAAGAAGTAAAAAGAAAAAAATTATGAAACCATGCTAAAGTTCCAGTGATACGATTGATTGAAAGACAGTGTAAAATTTAATTCTTTTCCATTTTTAAACTTTTCTAATCCTGATGACTGACATGTTCCTGTTAAATAACTAAACTAGGAGTTTTTAGTGAAACGACCGGGAACAATCGATTGAAAGGTAGTGGAATCTAATTCTTTTTTTATCTTTTTTTTTTTTTTCTCTAAATGTCTTTCTAAGCGAATTTAACAAACTCTAATTTCAAATTTTTTTCAAAAGATCAAGTTCGTGAAATCTATTCTTTCTTTCTTGTTCTATTTTTCGTTCGTTCGTTTATTTTTTTTTTTTTTTCTTCTAATTAATTTTGCGATCCTCGCAGTTAATGCATTTCTCTCTTTCTTAAAATCGTGCACACGTTTTGATTTGTTACTTTTCATTAAATCCGAATGTAATTGTATCGTTGAATATATCGAAATATTGATCAAAAGGAGGACGTTTAAGATGTGTCCAAACGTAGAACGATGTAAACGTGATAAAGAGATTAAACGTACGATACGTAGAAATATTGAACGATATAAAAGATCGAGATAAAAAGAGAGAGAAAGTGAAAAAGCGAGATAAAGATAGATTTTGTTTAATTTGGATAAGAGAGAAACCTTTTACTGAACGTTTGTATTTATTATCGCAATAACGAATGACTGTTGCGTCTGACACGTAGAAATATAGTATATTTCCTATCGCATTGATAGTAATATATAAATAATATCATTGTCATCGAGTCTTGTTGAAAAAGAAAGAGATAGAAAAAGAAAAAAGAAGAAAATTGAATAAAAGCATTATTGATTGCATATATAATCAATATATTAGCCTATTTAAGTCATTGATTTAAAACTTCATCAATCGATTCTTTTTCTTTTTGTGTATTTAAAAAAAAAAGTCTAAAAGTATTAATGTCACATTATAATTGATACCGTTATAGTATACTATTAGATTATAATATACACTAACAATATATTTCAATACTATAAGAGTGCACTTTATAATATAATAGACGGTATAATTAAATATTACTTAACTATTACATCGTTATGTCTTTATATTTTCTATTTTATATTATTACTTATAACGTTATAAGTACAATACGTACTTTCAAAGTTATAGAATTTTATACGCTATCACAAAATTAATTATAATAGTGCGTGAATACTGTATGTTGATATTTTCTTTCTCTTTTCTTCTTTTATCCTTATCAACCGTATAGTGGAAAGATCAATGTGTAAATGGAAAAATAAAAAGTGTATTCACAAAATCATATGACATATAATATATATATATATATATATATATATATATATATATATACACGTCATCGTCGCTTTAAACGTTAGATTACTGACTAAATCATTCTACTTGAAATCCGCAAAGCATGCATAGGAAACTACGGTCCAGAGATACGTCGCACTTTGGCCAACGTTCTCTCTGGTGTACCAGAATTCGAGTCTCGTCATTAATTGGACGATAGACTCGACAACGCCATGCCGAGCAGAAGTTGCCTTCCTCTTCTCTCTCTCTCTCTCTCTCTCTCTCTCTCTCTTCGTCTCTCTCTCTTTCCTTCGTTAGCTCAGTAGCGAGCTAACTCTTCGGTCCCCTTTGACCATGTCGTTCGCGAACAACCGACCTATTTCCGTGCACATTTTCAAGCTACGACAATTCGACGCTTTCTGGTTTCTACTCTCTCTCTCTCTCTCTCTCTCTCGTTTGACATTATCAGAGAAAAATCGTCTTATTAAAATAATCGCGTGAAAAAGAAAATTCTAACGATCTGGGTTGCGTCTAATAATTCATATAAAAAGAGCAAAAATGAAATCGTTAGGTATAAATAATCATTTTCGAATGATGCGCGAATCGAAAATGATTTTAATAACAATTTTATTAGACTGTGATAATCTACAAAATAAATTAAAGTAGTTGATACCATGATCTATAATGATCATGGTAAAAAGACTCGAGCAGAGTTGATAGTAATTTAAAAAAAGAAATTTCAATGACGTTGAAACGATCATTTAGACGCCTTGATGATAAATCAACGAAGTTTAATGATTTATTGGTACCTAGTTGAATCTCAATAATCAAAAAAAATATATATATATATACATTTGAAATTGTTATTTCAAATGTATTTTATGGAAAAAGAATTCTGATGATGTGGGTGTCTATTAGTAATCGAGAAAAAAAAAGAAAAATACATTCATATATCTAACAGACAAGTAGGATTATTTTTGGTGTTGAGAAGTAGCTCTGGAAGCTTTTCGCACCATTACCAGCACATAACTATTTCCGGCTATTTTCACGCGAACGTATTACTCTCTCTCTCTCTCTCTTTCTCTCTCTCTCTCCTTCTTTTCTTCTCTCCCTCCTCTTTCCCTCTCTCTCTCTCTCTCTCTTTAGTCTCGTTCAACATTCGTTCTAGTTTTAGAAAAAATAGATCGACAAACTATAATTCCTTTTGTGTCAGTCGCTTTTTACAAAAAACTTCAATACTATAAAAGCTTTTATACGACATACTCCATAGAACGATGATGTCAGTTCTATGAATAACTGCTGGTTGGACCAAACGTTCTTAGATGATTAAAAAAAAAAAAAAGAAAAAAAAGAAATCGATTGCTCATTCCCGAGACAATTAAAATAAACCTTTCCCTTTTAATTTCCCATCCTTTCCTTTTTCTTTTCTTCTTAATAATAAAACGTATACAAATATAAATAATATAAAGAAATACAGAGTACAAGAGATATACAAGAAGAAGTATGAATAATTATTAATAAAGCACGAATAATAATTATATAATAATAATTAAAAAAAAAAAAAAAAAAAAAGAGAGAGAGAGAAAGGAAAAAGAGAAGGAATTATAACGGTATATCGTATTAAAGAAAATTGTCAATAAATTTTCCAGGTGGATCCGGCAGGGTGGAGGGTGAAGTCGGCTCGAACGAGCTTACTCTTACGCCGGGTAGACGGAGCATCGGCGGAGGTGGTGGAGGTGGTGGAGGCGGCGGTAGCATCGGCGGGGGTGCTGGAGGCGGAGGAGTGGGAGGAGGAGGAGGTGGTGGCGGAGGAGGTGGCGGAGGAGGAGGAGGAGGTGGAGGAATCGGTGTGGTTGGCGTTGGGATCGGTGGTGGAGTCGTTGGGGGTGGTGGTGTTGGAGGAAACGAGATCGGAGGTGGAGGAGGAAGGGCCGGTTCGGGTGGTGGTGGTGGTGGTGGAAGTCGTTCGAGGGACGAGCCGAGAAGGCACACCCTTGGTGGCGATCATCAACCCTCTCTTCATCATCAGCAGTTCAACGCCGGGGGCCAACAGTTACACCCCCTTCATCCCCGTCACTTGCCACCACCTCACAGCCAATACGGCACCATGGATCTCGAGGTGAATCTTTGCGCACATAAATAGCATCCTGCATCGTATTTCTATTTTCTGTTTATTTATTTATTTATTTATTTATTTATTTATTTATTTATTTATTGGTTTGTTTGTTTGTTTGTTTGTTTGTTCGTTCGTTCGTTCGTTTGTTCTTTGTTTATTTACTTCTTTGTTATTTCTCCTTTCTTCTTCATTCTCCTTCTATTTTATTTTATATTTGTCGCATTCCTCGGGACGGAATGTTATAATTCGTTTTTTCTCTGTCTTTGTTTGTTTGTTTGTTTGTTTGTTTGTTTTTTGCTTCTCCTGTTTCCTTTTTTAATCTTTTGCATCTTAAAATAATTCTCGTGGATATCGAGTATAACGTTTACCTACTTGTTGTTTTATTTCGAAAGAATGTATTGTTCAACTAATTTTTATTATTATTATTATTATTATTATTATTATTATTATTATGATTATGATTATTAAATGTGGCTGATGTTGTGTAATGTAATATTATCGTACGTGGAGAAAAAATAATATTGCACAAAGATACAAACGATTTAATAGTAACAAAATATTATACGTCAGTTATTACTAATAATTATTCGAGATCTTTTCTCTCAACAATTTTTAAATGATTGATCGGATTAATTGAATGAATTGGAACGTAGCCGATGATCTCATGGTGCAAAAGGTTAAAAAAAAAAAAAAGAATGGAAAGGAAGGAAAAAGAGAAAAGAAATAATGATATATGTACATACTTCGTATTATATATACGGATCGAGGAAAGACGAAAGAGAGGCGCGTTTACGAGGTTGCACGATAAAATATATATACATATACACATACACATATATATATGTGTATATGTATATGTGCCTATATCTATATATATGCACAAAGAAGGAAAGGAGGAGCCTAACGAAGGGAAGCAGTTAATTAACTATATACACACACGCACGAACGCATACATATACATTCTCGTGTTCGTCTTTGTCACAAGAAAGAGACAAAATCTTCTCGTCTTTCCTTTGCGAATATTTCTCAATTAAAAGACTCTCTCTCGTTTGCGCTAAGGAACCCGTATTTCATACGTACGTATAAATATATTATTATTTATATGTCCCATTTTTTAATTTTATATATATATATATATATATATAAGATTGATGAATGAATTCTTTCTTAATTACTCTATGAATTTTTTCTTAATTACTCTCTAACTATTTTTCCATCAATTCATAATTTTAATCCCCATGCTCGAGCCTGTCTTGCCAACTTTATTACTTCCAATAATATTTTTGTCAATTTTTCAAACTATCTCTTCTTTCAATATCTCTATTTGTCTCGACGAAAAAAGAAAAAGAAAGAAAAAAAAAAAAAAAGAAAAAGATTGGAAAAAGAATGTTTTTTGCAAGATTATATTTTTTTACTATATATAAGGTGAGCCAAAAGTCTCTAGGTGGATCAAGAAAAGTACCTAAACGATTTTTAAAATCAGTTTATACTCTTTTTCCAGAGACTACTTAGAGATTATTTTCTTTTCCTCAATTTTGCTTTCGACTTACGAAATGGATTTGCGAACAAGCTGCAAGGTTTTAAGTATAATTTTGAAAAGTGTCTCGAAAAGTAATAATTCATTTTTGTCAAAATCACCTGAAAGGACTTTTGCTCGCATTTCATTACCTTTGATCCATCTTGTATTTTTTACATTACTCTAACTGGTTCACTTGTATGTGTGTTTCCGTTTCCGTGTACCTGCTGCTGCTACAGATGGGGACCAAGTCTCGCCAGAGAAAGGTAATTTCGATGTTGTTGTTGTTGTTTTCGTCCTTTTTTTCGTTTAAATGATCTCGATAGGTGTCATTCCTTTTATTTTCTTTTTACATACACAAGCATCTCTCAACGTGGCACGAGTTGCATGCGAGAATATTTTTCATTACTTTTAGACTCTGTGTTCTTCTTTATCGTATAAATAATGAAGTTAACGACGAAAGAAAACGAAAGAAAGTTCATAATCACGTCGATTTTCGTTCGAGATTATAATTTTGGGTCGTTTGTGTCTTTCAGTCGCCTCTTCTGCGCGGTTACACGCCACCCTCGTCAACGATGCTATTCGACGATGATCCAGGCATCATGTCCGAAGTTGAGACCTCCAGTACTGGATTTCGAAGGGGTGGAAAACAAAGAAGTAGCCTACCCGTTGTCCGAACTCCGAGTAAAACTTTGGAGCGACCATTAGGTAACTCACGACCCACGAGCATAAAACTTATTACTATTATTCGTTTATTTTTCTTTCAAATCATCTTATGTAGATTTGTATGTATGTACAGGGATAGATCAAACATTTTGTTGTTATTATTATTATTATTATTATTATTATTTAGATTAAATATGTAATCGTTAAACATTCTTTATAATCTAATCCTTTGTCTTGTCTTTATGTAAAAGAAAAAGAAAAGAAGAAAAAATGAATAACTATATTCTAATACAAATTAACAATTCATTATCGGACAATAAAATAAAATATAAAATTTGGAAAAAGTATATTGTAGATATACAAAAATAATACATGCTTACATACATATATGCATATATATATATATATATATGTACATAATTAAAAAATTACATAACGTTATAACGATTAAAAAAATCTTTTCTCCTATATCCTGATACACGAATGATTTTAAAATCTTCCAAATTTTTGTTACGAACGTATTAACTTTTATAACAAATTTGACTACGCATTGATAAATACATATCTACATAGGTATGACAATGAAAATGTTTTTTAATATCGGATCATTTGGACAAACGCTTTCACTGATAGAACGATTCGTTTCTGTTGACGATTCCCCAGGACTGGTGTTCCTACAGTACAGGAACGAGACGAAGAGGGCACTTCTCCCAAACGAAATAACCAGCATAGACACTGTAAAGGCTCTCTTCGTCAGAAGCTTTCCAAAACAGTTAACTATGGAATATCTCGACAGTCCACATGTAAAGGTTTACATACACGATAGTAACAAGAACGTCTTCTACGAGCTAGAAGATCACAGGTAAGAAACTAATTACCCAAATTTTCACAACCTTTTCTTATTCCTATTATTTATTTACTTATTTATTTATTTGTTAATAAATCCTCTCGATGAAATAATTTTTCAATTGTCGATCTTATCGTTCTTATCGATTTGACAATTTTGTTTTCTTTCTTTTTTCTTTTTTCTTTTTTCTGTCTTTCCTCCTCATTTTATAAAAAAGAAAAAGAAGTAATATGTTATATACATTTGATCCGATTGATCCGTAGGTTACATCTACGAGATATCAGGGATAGAAGCGTGTTAAAACTTTTCGAAAGTGCCGATGGAGTCGCTGGAATGCCTGGTCCATTGGGTATACCAGGTGGTGGAGGATTGCCACCTCATTGGGAGGATCAAAGTTATTTCAGTGAGCCCGAATTCGACAGCGAGTATCAGCATCAACATATTCACAAGAGCAAGGTAAGAGCTTTTCTTTTTTTTTTTTTTCCTTTGTCGAAGTATTTCTATTTTAACATAACTATCAGTATCATCATTGTAGACTTTTCAATTTTTGCGATCAAAAAATACGTAATATATGTATATATATATGTGTGTGTGTGTGTGTATATGCATATACATACGAAGCGAAAAGATTTCATCATCTTAAAAGATAATATTTGATCTCAAACTGTATTTGAGGTACCATGGACTCGAGTGAAGATGAATCGCTCTGTTAAATACAATCAAACAAGTACATCTTTATCTCGAAAGCTCTCGTCGAAGTTGAACTACTCGATTATGATAAAAAAAAAGAAAAGAAAAGAAAAAAAAATAGATTAAAATTATTCATCTAATCGAGATATAATACTGTTTTCGAACGAGCTATTTTCACGTGGTCTTGGAAATATGATCGAGATTGATATCGATTTCCTGAAGAATTTATATAAAGATAACTATATATATATATATATGTTCGTGAGAAAGAGAAAGAGAGAGAGAGAGAGAGAGAGAGAGAGAAGGAGAGATGAGATGAAACGAGACGAAATGATTGTCTTCTATCTATCAGCCATTCTTAGGCTTCGTGAAACCCTTAAGGGATATGATATTTAATTCTCTCAAGGAGAAGCCAGGAGAAGGATCGATTAAAAAGCTTTGCAGACCTGCACAGCAGGTATATAGAGAGCACCGGAGTAAACCTTTTTAGGTACGGATCTCCATCCCATGATCAAGGCTTTCTCAAAAGGTTCTTCGGCACAGCCATTGCAAATATCCATGATCCTTTTAACTTCGGCCTCGGCTGGTTCTCTCTCGTCATTTTTGTTATCTTGCTTGACCAACTGAAGATCAAAACTAGCTAAACCCGAGAAATAATCGTTGTCCAATCCTTGAGGTACGGCATAATTTTCATCGAATAATAAACCATCTGGCAATTGCAAGATTCCTCTCTTTTTTTTCTCCGTACCACGTTTTTTCGACGTCTTTTCTATATCGTCCTTGATCCTTTCGAGGAACTTCACCTAAAAACAAAGAAAGAAAATGTATGAACGAATGTATGTATGTATCTATGTATGTATTAAAAATGTGCGTTCTTTCGTGTTTTCGCTTTTCATTTATTCATTGAAAGAATGTCAACGAACTTTATCGTCGTCGTCGTCGTCGTCGTCGTCGTCGTCGTCGTTTTCGATAATGGTGGATTTAGACGTCGTTGTTGCTTTCGTTGTATCGATCTTATCCCTTCGAACGTTCTCCCTCTTCGTTACAGTTTCCTCTCGTTTGAAAAGTTCGTGATAAGTACCGGTTGGTCTACTTAAAGGATTTCCAAATATTCCGGAATCTTGTTGCAAAGTTACTGACAATGTTGATGACGGCGAAACAAATGGGATCATCGTTGAAAGACTTTCGAGATTGGCTGGTGGAAAGGGTTGTGGTGGTGGCTCTCTTGGTGGTGGTAATGCTGGATGACGCATGATCACCCCGTTTCGAATAATTTGCAATGGTGCACCAGGATTGATTTTCACCTAAACGTATTACGTCACGTGTTAATAAAATTAAACGTATATCGTTATGTATTATTTCATCGTTACAACGATGATATCGTACTTGAGGATTAATTTGACCTCCAGTTAAGAATGGACTAGGAGGTAGAGGTGGTCCTGTAACCGGTTGTCTCGTTATCGGCCTTGGAGTATTATTCGTGGTATCGTGCTCGTAATGATGAGCGTGATGATGTTTGTGATCTTTGTGAGCTTTTCCAGCTGTCAGAGCAACGCTGTACAACTGAACCATTGTTATTTCTCCTAACATACCACCCGATCCTATATATTTGCAAGAAAGAAAATTTTATTGGGATACATTATGCGACGCATTAATCAAATAATCGTTAGATCCTTGTCTTGTTCGAAAAAAATATTATGTTACCTACGTTACATGTTAAATAAAATAGTTAGTCCGGTTGGTATGATTTATTTATACGTATCTAGGCAAAATTTTCATAATCGTTAACAATTAATGACAATTAATTTTTGTTGATTGTATTAATTCCTTTGGAATAACATAATCTCGGTCTAAATATTATCCAATTGTTTTGCTAATTACGAACAAAACGAAATCTGTATAAATCGATAATAAATTATTAACGAATGCATTCGTATAATTAAATAGAGCGAAACGTAAAAAAAAAAAAAAGAAATGGAAGAAGGGAATGGTTTATAATATAAAATCGATTGGTTCTGATTGTTTTTGTTCCGTACATTAAATTACACTCACCTGGAGGAGAACCTTCTCCTTCTAAAAAGCCACCACCCAACTGGCGTTGCTCTTGACCCGATATCGCGATACCACCGCCCTTAATAACGTGGCCGACCAACTGAAACGTTTCAACAAAATTTCTATAATTGTCATTTATGACGTTTCTTTTAATATCGATAATATTCATGATACACATAATATTTTAATAACAACGATATATATATATATACGATATATACCTATATATATATATACAATATTCATTATACAAGCTGAACCAAAAGTCCCATAGGTATTATACATATATAATATTTTCATAACGTTAATAATAAAGATTAATAATATTTAACGACATTACCACGTTTTATAATTTAAAAAAAAAAAGATGCAACGAAAAAGAAAGTTTATACATGTATATATATATATACGTATTATTTTTGTATCATTTTATATATATTGATGATGATATTATTATATCATTTATCATATACATATAAAAGCCAATAAAGAGTAATCGATATCGAGTCAGAAACCTCGATTTGCCTCAACATTGACCCACGATCGATATGTGTCGTCGGTAATTTGTAATTTTCCAAAGGCCACTTTCTCTCGAGTGCATTCGTCACGCTGCACCGACTTTCAAGAACGAGCCACTCGACGAACGATAAGTTAAGAATCATTTCCAGGTGTGCCTTTACTTCCTTACAATGTATATATGTATGTATGTGTATGTACGTGACATAGTGTTATACTCACGCGATCGTTACTCTCCTCTCGAAAATCTTTCCATTTTCTTTTTCTAATGACAACTACACCACGCCCACTTTCTATGCTTCTATAAAATTTAAATGTCGACAAAAAATGATCAGTCCTTGTCTGCTCTCTCTCTCTCTCTCTCTCTCTCTCTCTTTCTCTCTATCTATCATTTTTCAACAAAATTCATCCGTGACGAAACATATAATGATAATGATAATAATAATGATAATAAAAAGATACTGATGACGATTAGAAACATTAAACAATTAATTATTAATCTCTGTTGTTTCTGTTAATTATTTGATTTTATTGTATATATATATATATATATATATATATATATATACTTTTTTTAATTATCTTTACTAACAAAATCATGATCAATGATATAATAGTGATGATAATAATTTATGATGACGATAACGAAAAGGATCGTACGAATTAAAAAAAAATATCTATCCTTATATTCTACAAAATCTTTTTGTTTTACTTTTGAATAACGAGCTTTGCTAATGGAGTGGACGATTAAAGTGTAATAAAAAAAGAAATACATAATAATAAGAATAATAATAACGATAATATGAATTTCAAGTGCCTTTCACCGACCTCGAAAGGAAATGAATAAGTAAAAATTACATGATATGTTATATAATAGTATACTGTGCGTGGATAGCATTCGATCTAATCACTTACAACGTAAATACTGTGAAACTTTTATTTTGTCATCTAATACATATCTAATACACGTATAATACGAACATTGACATTCGATCATTCGAGGAAACAAGAAAAAGAAAGATTCTCAACGATATAATGATTGCATAGAGAAAGTATATATAAATGAGCAACATGTTAATCTAAAAATTCATTAACGCGTTAACCTAACTGATCTATTTTTCGGAATATATTAAATAATTTTTTTTAAACGAATAAAAATATTTATTTCTAAGAAAGGAAATAATAATGTAATAATTATATCATATATCAATCATCACGCATTTATAAATGTTAAATCGATTATTTATTCTAATCTCATCCATTTCGAGTAATACCATTTGATAAACGATTTGTTTAAAAGTGAAATAATAATAATAATAATAATAATAATAATAATAATAATAACGATAATAATAATTTACAAAAAAAAAAGTAACATTGTCATTTTAATAATTGCCCGTGAGAATATATTTCCGTATTACTCGGATACGATTCATTAATCGATTAAAAATTACGTCAAACGATTCACTGATCGATTATAAAAAAAAAAAAGAAAGAAAATTCTAATAAATATATTATGTACAATTCCTCAATAATGATGCATCGAGTGTTATTCGAAAGCAAAGGAAAGAAAAATCAAATCCACTTTCATTAAATTCTTCCGTTTAGAATTTAAAAATAAATATAAAAAGTCGCGTGGGAACGTATGAACGATTTAGTTGCACATATCCTGTGATACGCACGCATACAGTGATTTATATATTTATATATATATACATATATAATATATACAAAAGAGAGAGAAAAGAATTGCATACGTGTACACATAATAAACACATTAGAAAAAAGAAAGAAAGAAAGAAAGAAAGAAAAAAAGAGATAGAAGAAAGAAAAAAAAAATAGTAGTACGATTATAACAAAAGAGTTCGTGGTAGGAAGGTTTATTTAAGAAATCTCCATTTTCTTATTGTATACTCGGAAGAAGGTGGCGTATTATGTATAAAAAAAAAAAAAAAAAAAAAAAACCTAAGAAGATGGAAAGAACGAGCGAACGGAGTGAGAGTGAAAGAGAGAGAGAGAGAGAGAGAGAGGAAGAGGGAAAGGGTAGGTTCTTTATCTCTAAGATAAAAGACAATGCTCGCTTACCCTGTTGTTGAACCCACGACCTACACGTTCGTCGTTGACCCAAATCTGCCATTCTCCGGTACGACCATTCCAACTCTGGCAAGAGTGGTACCACTTGTTAAGTCTCAACGGATAATTCAATCTATACAAGTTGTGACCGTCCACGTTCATCATATAATAAGAACTTCTTGCCGTATTGGCGACCCATGATAATATACCTCGAGGTTGATCACCGACTGAAAATTTTTTTTTTATATATTATGTGATCCGTTGTGATCCGTTGTTAAATTATTGTCCTTAGTATTAAAAGAAAAAGTGTTATTTTTCAACTGATTTTTTTTTCTTCTTTTTTTTTTTTTTAAGGTACAATGAAGAATATAATAAAACGCTTTTTGTAACATTCGTGTCTTATGGCAGGTGATTTTATGGTGATTTTATGTTTCTATGTGTTTTATAGATTTTTTTTTAAATCGTTTTGGAACCTTGACTTTTATAAAATAATGATGACGATAAGGTTATAAAGAGTATATATAAAGATATTTCTAAATAGATCTATAAAAGAAATATATTCGTTTTATAAATAACTATACATCTCGTACGTATTTCGTAGATCTATCGATTTTAAAAATGAATGAAATCATTAGCGAAACAAATTGAGTTTTACGATATGTAATGACAATTTTATACAACATTCTAAAACAAATCTATGAGATAGATATGTTCATTTATTTTTTTCTTTTAAGTGCTCATATATATTATTGTGTGTATTTGACGAAGATCTATCGATCCCTAAAACGAATTCGATCATAACGAAACATTAACATTCATATAGTAATATAATGACAGTGTAATATCAATTTTATTGATCTTTTTAACGAGATATATAAAATCCAAATTTATTATATCCGTATTAAAGGATAGACCATAAGTTTTCCTAGATGATCCTAAAAATCGATTATCCTTCTTCGAGAAGATACTTTGAGTTGACATTTTTTCTTCAAATCGTAAAACTACAAGCCTGGCTATAATTCTAAAAGGATATGAAAAATTGATATTTATTTAAGTCTAGCAACTATTGATCCAAGTAGAAACTTTACGCTCGACCTGTACGCCATATTACAAATCACATAAATTTCTCATAGATTTACTCGTAGGTGTATACTTGAGTCAATAAAAATAAAAAAATAAAAAAAAAGGAATATTTCCTTGGGAAAAAAAAAAAAAAAAAAAAAAAAAGACCTTCAAAAAAAGTTCATATCAGTCGTCGAGTCAATAAAAGAACAAATAAAATAAAATAAAAAATAAAAAAATCCGTTTACGAATATGAATATTTTTTTTATATATATATATATACTCTATCTCTCTCGCTATCTTCTAAATCTCATATAACATCCACGTACATATAAGACCACACGTTAAGATAGCTAGAAAGTTTCTTTAACGACTTTACAGATTTTTTATTACTATCAAACTTTACGATTTACCACACCGCGTTAATAATGTACATCGAGTATGTGAAAGATTCGATGACGGTGGGAAAAGGGAAGGTGACTTTACCGCGAAACCAAACGAAACTAAACGAAACGAAGCGTCTGAGTAATCCAGACAAAGTGCCTTTCTAAAATTCGCCTTGGAAAGTTATTCGCTTTCGTTATTTTGATAACTCACACGTAATAACTTTATATTCGTTTAATATAATTGTATATCTATGATAATATCAATATATATCATTTGATTTTAAAATTAAAATTTTTTTAAAAGTGTACTTTTTAATTTGGACTTTTTTAAAAAAGTCCAAAATTAATTGACTTTACAATTATTAAAAGTTTTAACGAATAATAAATAATAGTAAATGACTGTTTACTATATACATACATACGTACATATATATATATATATAGTAAAAGTATAGTTTAATAAAAATAAAAATAAAAATTTATCACTAAATATATAATTATTCTATAATAAACTATATAATTGATATGTGAATACCGAAGGTATACTTTTGAATGAAAAGAAAAGCATAAAAAAAAAATGTATAAAAAAAGAAAATCCAATGATAAACCTATTGGACGAATATCTAATAAATCAATTCCTTAAAATCTCAAACGAATAGAATAGAAAACTATTTGTAAAATTACGTTCTAATCGAAACCAATTGTCAACAAATTCATTAAGAAAACCTAAACGAGATAATTATTAGCGAAATCATCTAATGAATCGATGATTAAAATACTGATGATTTCTCTTTCCTTTCCGACACGTTCCATGTACATTTCTTTCCGCAACAACTTCATCAATGTATATCAATATATATCGAAGTAGAAATATAACTTTCTAATCAAAGTAAAAATTCTAAGATACCTAACGAGAAACCTTTGTGAACGAAACCTATTAAGAAAATTGTTAAGTAAATAAATCTAACGAATCGATGATTAATAATATTGATGATTTCTCTCGAATATATTTTTTTTTCTTTTCTTTTCTTTTCTTTTCTTTTTTTTTACAAGTCTCACGAATCATTTCTTTTTACATCAATGATATATATCGATATCGAAAGGGATATCACGAGAGAAGAACGAACGAAAGACGACTTTCGCTATCTTAATTTAAACGCATGAGGCAAAGTGTAAGGTGAAAGGAAAGGAAAGGAAAGGAAAGGAAAGGAAAGGAAAGGAAAAGTTAAGAAAAGAAAAGAAAAGAAAAGAGAGTGAGGAAAAAAAAAAGAAAGAAAGAAAGAGACATATAAGTGACATTCTCACCTGCATAAGAAAACAGAGGATGATCGTTGGTATGATTGTGAAACTTCGACCATATACACAGAGTAAATTCTTTTATATTCGGCAAGTCGATCTTGTAATGAATATACTGTAACGAAAAGAAAGAAAGAGAAAATAAATAAAGAAATAAATAAATAAAATGGATTAAGTGTTATCCAAAGAATAAAAAGTACACGAACATCGGAGAGACATGGTATTGTGAAAGCAGAAAGAAAATTTTCAACTGCAATCATGAATTGCAACTTGATTGTTTATACAATCGTCTGACAGTTAAGTAATCGTAAAATTAAACTTCTTTTTTTTTTTCCTATCGATGCAATTTTACACATTTTTATAGATTACTTTTAGCGATATTTGAAAGATTAAAAGTGTACTTTTTAATACGAATGAAGTTTCTTATAAAGTCGAATAAATTTATGAAGAAATGATTCATTGCGTTTTGTAAAGTAATCTTTTGTTCTTTTCTTTTTTCCTTCTTTATGTTCTTTTCTTTTTTTAAGTAAAGAAAATTATTGAATGCGTAATCTAACGAAGAAAATTTCAAACGCGAATAATTATCAACCATAACTATATAATACCGTTAGGAATTTATTTCTTAATAAAAGTAAAAGTCTCTAACAAATATATTAAGTAAAAATAATTTTTCAAAGTTATTAAATGATTTAATGAATGATTTATAAAAATAGATTTTTTACCATCTCCTACAAATAATTATAGTGATAACTATATAACAGTACCCTACAAAGTACTATTATACATATACTTAGTACATAACGCCGGTAGCTGTATATAATACTACCAAAAGTATACTTCCTTAATAGAAGCAAAGTCGAACAAATTTATATAGAAGAAGAAGAAGAAGAAGAAAAAAAAAACTATTGAAAGTTATTACATAAATATCCAATGTATCAATTTGTTGCAAAATCTCTAATGCAAATAATTACGCAATAACTATATAATAATACCTAACAAATCGATCGAACAGTTTCTGATGAAACCTAATTAGATAAATACGAGAGCCATTTGAGAAGTTGGCGAGTTATTCTTTTTTTTTTTTCTTACGTATAAATCTTGCTTTTTATATAAAGCGAGATATAAAAAAAAAAAAATAATTCTTTTTTTTTAAGTATCCAATAAATGAATGAAAAAAAAAGATGACTAAATAAATCGATCGATCGATCGATCGATCGATCGATCAATTAATTAATTAATTAATTAACTAATTAATATTGACCAACCTCAAAGTAAAGCTGTTGACTCATAGAAATCTTGTACAAAGAACATTGTTCCTGTTCGTGTGACAAATCGATCAGCTGTCCATCGATATCATAAGGAGAATTGACCGATGTTAAGCTTCCATATAATTTTCCTTCCTGACGAAGCACACTCGTACTTGGTACAAGAGGTGAAGGTACTGGTTGCCATACTGTCGAAATTGCATTGACGTTGGTCACAGCCAACAACGAACACATCAATAACGTTCGACTCATCGTCTTCGAGTCGAATCGATCGATTCCTCCTCTTCTCGAATGATCTCTAATTAAAAAAAGAACAAGGAAAAAAATAAGAATAGATAAAAACGATCTAAATATGTTTTTGATTTCGTAATCTTTTTTTCTTTTCTTTTTTTTTTTATTATTAGATTGTTGGATCATCACCAGCGTAGAATTTAATGAAATAAATCGTAAAAATTCGATTTAGGTCGACCATTTTTTTTTTCTTTTTTTTTTTTTTTCCAGAATTATTAGACTATCTTATGCATGGACTTTAATGACTATGCAATCGTTAATCAATTTGAATTCAATCAGTATGAAGCAAGAGAAATTTTACAGGGGAACCGAGGTGAACTGGATGCCCAGTTATATTACTTGCGTAATATTCGTGCTTGATATTCCTGTGAAACGTTAGTAACGAGGTTACTTTATCGACATTTTCCTTGTGGTAACAAAGATATCCTTGTGGTAACAGAGTTTTTATTTTTTTTAAAATCGAAAACAATCGATCGTATTACATGGAATTATTTCCATACCATAATCCAGTTCGATAACCTTTCTTTTGTTCCATACATTTTACATTATATGCTACATATATACCCTTTGTGAATTTATTAATAAATAAGTGTCATTTTATAATCGTAAACCATTTACCTATAATAAATAGCACTTATTCGTAATCGATTTTATTACAATTAAATGTATTTATCACTTATCATTCCTTTTATAATAAATCAATAAATTCTTACTTTTAATAACACTTATTTATAAATAAATTATATTACAAATAACATGTTATACATACATACGATTATAAAAAAAGAATGTGTAAAAATTTCCATTTAATCAGCAAAAAATTTCTCGAATATCCATAAGAACGATGAGCGAAGAATGAATCAAAAAAAAAAAAAAATGATAAAAATAAAAAATAAGAAATAAAAAAAAATAAAATAGAAGAAAGAAAAAAGAAAATAACTCACCGAGAAGCTAATCTCTCTCTCTTTCTCTCTCTCTCTCTCTCTCTCTCTCTCTCTCTCTCTCTCTCTCTCTCTCGCGAATATATAAATCGGTCTATATCACACCAGAGAACAAAATAGATCCTCTCGATCTCGAAACGTAAAGGTAACTGTCCGCTGCTCCAACTGTTCGACGTATAACTGGTAAACTCTCGAAAGGTGTTTGTTTGTATGTATGTATGTATATATATATGTGTCTACCTACCTCCTACCTACGCAGCCCACGATGGTGATTCGCCTTTTGCTTCGTTCTCCTACTTTGCGAGACGCTCACATTTTGCACGATTTCCCACTCTCTATATTCCTTCCCTTCATCATCTTGCAAATAAACAATTTAACGTTCTTCTATCTTTTTCCTCGAACATTCTTACGATATTATTTTTCTTTCAAGGTTAACTCTGATCTCACATTATTTATATCTCATCTCTACACATTGTAGTAGTCGCACACAAATATATACAAATGTATATCTGAATAATCAGACAATATGTGTTTACTACAATATTTAACTATGTTAACAATAAGTATAATATATATATATATATATATATATATATATAATGTATCGTTTTATATTCTATCGTTAATTCTATGAATATATTAGAATAATAATTAAATGATTTTTATATAGTTGATAGTATTATATACTTATCGTACAAATTACATAGTTAGCAATATTGTAGAATTAATATACAGTTAATAAAATTATACTTAGAGTTTTATATACATATATGTGTGTGTGTGTCTTATTTTAAATGGCTACGTTAAAAATCATTCATGAATGGAAAAAATGAAAAAATGAAAAATTTAATTAGAGAATGTAAATAATAAGAATGTGAATGTTGACCCGGGCTGATTGCGAAAACAGAAAGGAAAATTACAACGTATATCAATGATTCTAATCTCGATCATATTTATCTCTATTAAAAATCGTTCGTGTCTTATCGTTTAGAACGTCTTTTTCTAACTTGACACCACCTACTTGTAATACTACGATCTATTTTATAAAGAGAGTGTAAAACACGTTCGCTGAGTTCGACCTTGGATGAAAATGTGGAAATTCAATGGGTACATCGAACCTTACATGTATATAGATTACATCGAAGATCACATAGGATGATTATAATCCTCAATTAATTTAAAATAAATTCCATTTAAAAAGAAATAAAAAAAAAAAAAATGAAAAATACAATCACACTTCAAAAAATATTATTTAGGATTTTTTTTTGGTTCACTCTGTATACATATAGATGTATATACATACGCACACAGCCACACACACACACACACACACACACACACACACAGATATATTTCGAATTATACTTTCCATAGCTTTCACTGAAGTTTAAATCAAACAATATATTATCGTTTTACATCTGTTACGTCTGTTAAAACCTGAGAGATATATATACATATATATAAAAAGAAATAACATTCGTCGAGAGGGAGACAACGAGATATTTCAGGCGAAACTATAAAGAACGCCTTTCCCTTTCTGCATCCCCCACCTTTTTTCATTTGCTCGATTATCCTGTCGTCAACAAGTTGAAGCGTTAATGAGCGTGAAACTCTTTAATGCATCCATTCTCCGTTCGCTTTAACTCTTAGCAAACGCAACTATATTTAATACAAATGAATATAACTATTATATCATAATAATAATACTATTGAATACACAACTAAACGTAATAATAAATATATATATAACAATTATATAATACTACTAAAAAGGTATTATAAATTATACTTAACTAGAGAGAGAGAGAAAGAGAGAGAGAGAGAAAGAGAGTAAATTTGGATGATGAATTTTTTAAAAAAATTTTATCAAAGTTATTACACGAATATCCTATAAATAGAATTTTCATAAAAATTTGTAGGATACAGTTGTATGGTAACTGTAAAATATATGAAATGACTCCACACGAATATTTATAATAATAATAGTAATAATAATAATAATTTAATAATATCTATAAATAATTCTAATATAAACGCATATGGAAAATTTTAATCGTCCTATTAAAATGAATTAACTAATCGTATAATTAATCTTATCACGTAAATTGCAACAGCTCTATCGAACATGTATCAATTACTAATCTAATTCCTATTAAAATAATTGAATCATTATTATGGACGTACACGTACGAATTAAAAAACAACTCTTTCTAATACCGTTGTAACATTGTAAGATTTAAAACTATCATAGACGTAGTAATCGTATTAAAGTGATTGTTAAAATACTTTAAATGTATAGATCTATCGAATTACGGTACCCATACTGATGACTTTGATCTATTTGGTAGATCAACCGAGAACTCCTTTCTCTCTTTTCTCTCTCTTGAATACATGTTAAATGTACCTTCGAAATTCTTTGAAAGTGCGTACGTTCTCGAAATAGTTTTTTCGTAACGATCGATTCCTAAGCATTGAATAGTACTTGCTGTTCCTGTTCTAAGATTATTGAAATTAGTTTCATTCGACATTATATATTCTTATGGCGTATTACGAATCATTTGGTACGCATAAGATATCTATATTATAATTATTTTTTATATACACTGACGCAATTCGGAATACAATTTTTCTTTCCAAGTACAAAAAAAAAGTCGGAAAGAGATTTGTAAAAAAATTTATGAAATTTATTAATCCTTTAATGTATGATTTTTATTTATTTATTATCTCTTTCTTTGTTAGAAGAAAATATTACTTCGTATTGAAGTGAAAATGATTAAATTAAAACATAAATGTGTACCTGTATATATATATTTATGTATGTATATATTTTTTTCATTCCAAAAATAATTAAATAAAAGCATCGGTATGTATTTCTATACTAAGATATATTGCATTTTAAAATTAATAAAAATTTTCAAGTGCATTAATATGTATATATATAATTTTTTTTTATTCTTAATTATACAACTCATACGATGTTATCAATCAAACGAAAGTACTATTTAATAATTATCTAATAAATAAATTTATAATGATTTTTATTTAACGAACGTTTAAACAAATTAAAGAATTAAATAATTTCATTCTAATTTAAAATTCGTAGTGTCATTTCACGAAGTATTTCTTACTCAATTAGAAATATGGAGGATCGTACGCGAGTATAGATTAATAATTATCACTCTCAATACGAACTTTGAACGATTAGGATCAATTCAACAAAGATTCGTCTTTGTGCGAATATTTTTACAAGAGGAAATATCCTTGCACTTGGTATTCATGCATCATGAGCACACGGATTACCGGTTGGCGAAGGTAAAGCTATATTTAAACGAGGTCATATATATATATATATATATATATATATATATATGTATAATATTTCATTTTTTACGTCTGCCAAAATACATAAAACATTTGTACAAGTTTCTTTCAGAATCTGTAATTTCTAAAAAAAATTCGTCTCCAATAAATCAATTATCTGATCGATGACGTAATTGACTTTACACGAAACGCATATCTATCTTTCGTAATAAATAATCAAACATAGAAAAAATAATTACGATCATTTCTAAATAAACGAATAATCCTAACGAAACGCTTTATCTATTCCTAATTAATAATTCAGAAAAATTGATTTCCATAATAAACAAATTATTCAACGATCGTATAATTAACTACCCGATAAATATACGATACGTATATATATCTTTTACCGTTACTGGATAATTTAAAAAAAAAAAAAAAAAAAAAAAAAAGAAGAGGAGTTATCTCGACGAACAAAATAATTCAACGACGTAGTTAACTCGACCGGAAACGTTTACTGCGTTCTCAAGAGAAGAGAAGAAAGTCGGATACGTACATCCGCCTTCGATGAAGAAGGGGAGCGAAGAAGAAACTCGAAGTCTAAGGATTTATAAAGAAAACAAAAAAAAAAGAAAAGAAAAGAAAGAAAGAAAACAAAACAAAATGTAAAATCCCCACTCCAAGCTCTCTTCGTCTCTTCTTTTCGTTGTTACTCGGCGAAAGGACGTCTTTCTCAAGGAGAAGATGATGATGACGAAGAAGAAGAAATATATAAAATAAGTTTTTACAAGATATTTTCTTCTTTCTTCTTCTTCTTACTTACCAACGAGATCTTTCTCATTTTATTTTTACAAAATATTTGCCAAGGTTAAATTTACGTTGGATTTCATTAAAATGTCAAGTATTTCATATATATATATATATATATATATATATATATATATATATATATATATATATACGAAACAGATAAAACTGGATTAACAAGAAATAATTATATCACGAATTTGTTCCTTGAAAAATTTTTCGTAAATTTTGTGAATGACGGTAATATATAGGTATATCGATCTGAATATTACATATACTTATATACGCACGTAGTAATTACGTTGGTCATTAAGTAATGGTTAATTTTATTTATCGTACAAATCTACTTTGCGGCTGATAGCTAATTAATATCGGAGTTTTTCGTAATTCTTTTGTAAATAATTATTGCTTGAGAAACGCCATCGTTGAAGCTTGCGAATTAGATTAATCTGTATCTAAGTATATCGAGCTAGTTGTTGCATAATATATATATATAATAATATATAGTAATTACATTTCATTAAATAATGTTCTTTTAAAACAATGAACAAACGAATAAAACTTTTCTTCGAAGTTAAAAAGTAAAATCTTCACTTATATATATATATATATATATATATATATATATATATATATAGATATGAACGAGACTAACGTAGATTATATCGAGCTATAAGTTGTTGTACGAATTTATAAAGTAATTATAAATCGTTCGTTGTAATTAATATCGGTACGCTTGATATTTCGTCGAATAAATTAAATAAATTAAAATCTTCTTCTGGCTGCAAAAAGTAAGTCGTAAATCTTCGGAATAACGTATATATATATATATATATATATATATATATATATATATATATAACCTAATATTATACTTATGTAATTATGAACGAAGAATAACTTACATGCTACGACGCTGCTAAATATTTTATAAATAAATTAATAACGATATACGTAAACGAACGTTTATTAAGAATTCCTAATATGTTAATAAATTATAACGAGAGAAATATTAACTCGCTGTACGTAATATATAATACATATATATATCTCTAATTAAATTAATTATTCACTTATTGATCGATACTATTAATCGTTCGATTAAATTATTATATAATTATGAATAAAGAATACGTAATGTTAAAATAATAATTTACTTACGATTTCGTTCTGAAATATTGCGTATTAACCAACTGAATGGAGAAAGCGATCCGAACACCTTGAAATATTGATACGAAATGAGAAATGTGAAGTGAAAGACGTCTCGGTCACGTACGACCGAGGACGACGTATCATAGAAGAAGAAAACAAAACAAAACAAAACAAAATTAAGCAGAGAGAATAGACGGGAGTTTCTCGGAAGATGAATTACGTCACCTTCTCGTTAACCATCTCGATAATATTGACAACGACAAAAGAATAAATCGATCTCTGTATACAACGATACGTATATGTACGTCTATATGCACGAAAATAATTTGTACAACTTTTATACGTTATAACGAACAATCGTCTCAATTTTTATCTAGTCTCGTTTCAAAGTTTTAAATTATGATTTTGAATTAAATTTTTTTATAAAAAAAAAAAAAAAAAATACAATGTGTCTGTGTATGTGTGTGTGACGGACATTGAAAGCAAAAATCGCAGCTACTGTTGAACGAATCCGTGTAAAAATATGACGGTATTTTGTTTGAAGTATCGATTGAACTGATTAAAATTCCGCGAGTCATTAAAATTTCACACATTTCGAGTGTTCGTAAAATCGTTAGTTTAATGAAACGAGAGAGAAGAAAAAAGGGAAATCTGGGAAATACAAATTCGAGAAATTCTTTTTTTATAATATTGTAAATGTATCGTTATAAATCTACGTTGGAGTATAAAGTTCCACCCTCTGTGTGTGTGTGTATATATATATATATATATATATATATATATATATACACTTATGTACTTATATATATATACGTATTTACGATCCTAAAAGACAAGAAAGGAAATAGAAAGAAAGACGGAGATAAAGTGGAGCAAATTTTGGTGAAAGTGAAAGCGAAGGCGTTTACAGAGATCCCTTTTTTAAGATCGAAATTCAATCGTTGAATTAGTCTCTTTCTTTCTCTCTTACTCTCTCTCTTTTTTTTTTTGAAGAGACAGATATAAAATTTGCTAAATCATTCGAGTAAGAGAATATATTATATAATGATATAACGCGTAACATACGTGTTACAAAGTATCTATAATACATACATACGTACATATATTCGTACATGTACACAATACATGTTTTTACCATAAAGATCGAGAAACTCATAAAACAGTCGAAGGGAAAGTGTTCTATAGAAGCGTGTCCGGATGCGGACCAACGGATGGGACGCATCGCTACTGTCTTACGTAATTAACTAATTGCCAACGTCCTCTTTCTATTACGATAACTCTCCATTTCTTTTTACTTTTCTTTTCTTTTCTTTTCTTTTTTTTTTTATTTTCTTCTGTTTTCTTTTTCTTTTATATATGCATTTTGTCATTTCGAAAAATATAGCGTATCTTTTAATAACATTCTATTATATTCTATTATTATATATATATATATATATATATATAACACTTTTGAAATATGTACTACTCTCTATTAAATAAACTAATAACAACTTCGTATTTCTCTTATATTAAATAAAAATAAATATGTAATAATTAAACGTACTCGAGTATTATTTTAAGTATTAATTATGAAATTATAATAGTAGTCTACGGAAGAATAAATTGATCAAACAAGTAAATACTGTAACGGTGTGAAAAGGTGTTTTGTTCGTAAAAGAAAAAGAAAAAAAAGAAAGAAAGAGGGAAGGAAGGAAAGACGAATTCTTTCAGAACTAGTAGATATCGTTGGCTCGTTATCATCGAATATTCGTGCTTGCGCAAAAATGGCGAAACTAGAGCTGCATTCGTTGTAGGCCACGTTTTCTCTCTCTTTCTCTTTCCCTATTTCTTTCTCTATCTCGATACATATATGTATGTCACAGTTAGATATAACTATAACGAGTTTCATTGGTCTTGCGCACGTAATTCAACTTGTACGAGAGTATTCCTGATGTTGGCCTGAAGCGACAAGGAAGGAAATTAGAAGAAAAAAAAAAAAGAGAGAAAAAAAAGAGAAAGAGAGAGACGGAAAGAGAGAGAGAGAGAGAAAGAGAGAGAGAAGTTGCAAAACGTTACCTGTCCAGTATGTTACCTACTCCTAAATTGGAAGATATCTAAGGTTTATTAGCTCGAAGTAAAATGGACGAGGTGGTGGAAGAAGTCGAAGGAAGAAGGATGGGTGAAGGATAGTGAAAGAGGGAGTTCTAGACTCTGACTGTTTTTAGAAATTGCCACAATCTATTCTGGCATTCTTTAGAATCGCACCGCCAAATATACGTACCGGTGTTCTACTCCAAGATATTAGCATAAGTGAACCACCTATGTGTGGACTGCCTTTACCCAATTCGCAACGTACGTAAGAAAGTTTCACCAATTGAAGTCCCAACGGTAAAGACCTATTTGCCGTGTTAACTACACGAGATATTCTCTTCGTATAATCAGGTGTTAACAATAATCTCGAATCTTCTTCCTCGTAATAATCCTTGGAAGTTTTAAAAATTATCCTCGGTAGGAAACGAATACCGTAAGAAGAACCAAACGTTTGAATCAATGATGTATGATCGATCGATATAATCGGAGATTCGTCATCGAATGCTGACTTTAAAAGAAGGTTGAAACCGAATACAGATCCTTCGATACCTTCTTCCAATCCTTTGTCAAAGTCCGTGTACTCTTGTCCTAATACTATGTCGCCTCCTTTCGGTACAACGTGATTTTCCGTCTAAATTCAAATTTTGTTTTATTAGATACTTGGAGAGTAACAGAAAGAGAGAGAGAGAAAGAGAGAGTAAGAAGGAGAAATAGAGATAGAGAAATTGCAGAATTTGCAAAGGCTTTTTATAAATGAAAGAGAGAAACTGTATAATGCAATTTGTCAAAATTTCTTTGCAAGAGAGAAAGAGAAAGAGAGAAGTTTCATATGTCATTTATTAAAATTTCTTTGTATGAGAAAGAGAGAGAGAGAGAGAGAGAGAGAAATAGAGAGAAAGAAAGTACATAATTTACAAGGACTATTTTCCAAGAGCGATAGAAGGAAAAAGAGAGACAGAGAGAAAGAAAGAGAAGCTACACATGTAATTTGTAGAGTTATTTGCGACAGAAAGAGAAATAGGATTTACATATGCAATTTACACAAATTTATTTACAAGAGAAGAAGATAAAGAGAGAAAGAGAGAGAGAGAGAGAGAAAGGAGCTATATAATATATAGCATGTAAAAATTTCTTTGTAGAAATAAGTAGAAGTATATGTGTATATATATATATATATATATATATATATATATAATTTGCAAAAATTTATTTACAAAAGAAAGAGAAACTCACGAACCTTTTCTGAATAACCTTGCGTCCTGACTCGTCCATTTAACCACAATGCAAATCGACCTAATCGATTTTCCCAACTTTGGCATATATGATACCATCGGTTTTCTTGAAAAATAACAGTTTCCTCAAAAACTTTGATCCCACCGATTTCCAAGTGTACTCTTCGACCCTTTGCAGATATCCAAGCTCGAATCAATCGATCTGTCTCGTTTTCTAACAAAACGAGAACGAACTCATTTATTTCTATATCATATTCTCGATTTGAACTTTCCAATTTGGGAAAGTTCCACGAGTGAAAGAGAAAGATAAAGATAAAGAAAAAAAGAAGACAAAACATATGTATACACGTATTACGTAAAATGAATAGAATAAATGATTAGAAATAAAAATGTAGAGGGAGAACAGAAAAAGTGAAAGAGAATGTGTTGTAATATATGTAAATTTCTGGTTTTTTTTTTTTCTTGTCTTTCGTTTTTTGTTTTTCAAAAGAAATTTTATCGTAGCACTGATCACGGACTGATAAATTTAATGTCAAATGAAAAATAAATAAATAAATAAATAAATTTCAAGAAAAAAAGAATTAACAGAGATAAAACGAGCAACGAATCAATCTCCTTTCACTTGTCGTCTCGAAAAATTTCTTTTCTTTTTTATTATTCTTTTCCTTTTGTCTTTTTTATTTATTTATTTTTTTCTTTTTTTCATTAACTTTCTCCAACGACAAAAATATATTGTACATACACACACAGATATTGTATATACTCACTAGAATAAGAAAAAATCGAATGTGGATGCATAAAATTATCAGAACGCAGCCATAAACAAAAAGTAAATTCTTCGATATTTGGCACTGGCAATTCCCACCTCAGAAACTAATGAAAAACAAAGAAAAAAGAAACAAAGGATTAATTAAACCGTACATTTATCTCTTTACATTCCTACTGTGTTAATTGGCATTCGATCTATTTAGGGCACTATCCATAAATGTTAATTCACAATCTCTTTTCCGATTGGTCCGATCGAAAAGTGATTGGTGAAGTAAATTCTTTGTCAATCATTACATTTACTTTCTCGTTTCGATGTATTTATATGTTATATATTAAAAATTTCTTATCTAAAATGATCAAGATCAAGCTTCTTACTTGTCGATCAAAAATAAAAATGGCAGACATGTTTTGAACAATCTTTTTAACAAATAAAACTCTCTGCGTATTTTTTATCAGCATCGAAATCGAATATTTACCTGAATATAATCTTTCTGTGTAAGCAAGACCATATGCAAAGGCGAACTTTTCACTTTTTGTCCAAACTTCTCGTCGATCTTCGAGATAGAAGATTCCAAGGTCACACTTCTTATTAGATATTCAAAAATTATAAAACAAGAGAATGCGACGATATTAGATGATAATATAGATTTCTTCATTATTTTCAACGTTATTCATCGCCTTCCAACGAAACAAAAAAAAGAATTCTATTCATCGATAACCAAAAAAAAAAAGAAAAAAGAAAAGAAAAGAATCTGTTGAATGACTTGTCTTTTCAACGATTAAAAATTTTTATTTCAATACGATCGAAAATTTCTAATACGTTACGATCATCGAGAAACTCGTTCGAGAAAAAAAAACCGCCTTGTTTTTTCGCTATCGAAGCTCCAACTCGAATGATATATTTTAATTTCGAACGGACTATTATGACACGACACTTTTTCAAAACACCATCCTATCCTTCTTGAGTTTCTTTTCTAACTAACAACGAGCTTCGTCTATTCTAAACCCCTTCCTTCTCTCCATTTGATCTATCTGTCGTAACTTGTCTCCTAATCTTTCTCTTTTTCTATTTTTATTTCTATTTCTGACTCTATATGTATCTATCTATCTATCTATATTTCCTTCTTTCTCTCTCTATTTCTCTTTCTATCTCTCTATCTCCCTATCTCACTCTCTCTCTCTCTCTCTATTTCTAATTCGAGTAACGACAATATAAAAGGCACGGATCACGTTGCCGAACGTACAGCATGAGTAACAACTACTAAGGAAGGGAAATCGATGCGAATCGGCAAAGCCTGTTTGCTTTTACGCTTCCTTGAAATCGGAAAGAGGGAGAAGGGATGTTAACATTTACTTTTGATTCCCCAACACTTTCCGAAGATTATAGTTAGGGAAGGGGAACATTTACCACGCCTACTTTTCTTTTCTTTTCTTTTCCTTTTTTTTTTTTATTCTATTATACAATATAATCTCTTATAAGATAAACAATTGAGATTTTCTAATCTCATTGTTAAATTTTTTCAATTATTGATATATATCGACATCGAAGATCTAACAAATAAAAAAAATTGTATTGTATTGGATTGCAGTGAGTTATAGTAGACAAGGTATTAAAAAAAGTATACAAATTTGAAATTTAACGCGAAAAAATATCCAAATATTGCATTGGCCAACAAACAATATTGGAATTTTGTAATTTTGTATCTTGCGCTATTTTTTAAAATTGCGAATATCACAGATTTAACGTGTACATGTATTATTGGTCAATAAACAATGTCGAGGGAATCTTTTAATTTTAGATCTTAAATCTTTGAAAGATGTGCAATGTTGAAATTTAAAAAAGTCCAAATATTGCATTGGCCAACAAACAATATTGGAATTTTTTAATTTTGAATCTCAAATTATTTTAAAAAATCGACGAATGACGAACGGTATTGAACCTTTCGATCTTATATGTCTAATCTTTTTTTGACGAATTATAAAAAAATTTTGTTGCTAAGCAGCGAAATGAAAAAAAAAAAAAAAGAAAAGAGAGAAGAAATAATATGAAATAGAGAAAGATAGAGAAGAAGAAACGATCGATTTGTACGCGTGATCGCAATTTCCCGCCAAAATAAACTATTGTATTATGCATGCTCGAGCAAATTGACTAGAAAGCAAACGGAGAGATTAGAAAATAGTGAAATCGAATCGAATAAATTCTATTTCAAGTGCACGCACTATAAACGCTTGTCTAATTAAGGTACTCCTCTTGATAGTTATCGAATAAAATTCGATTCGTTTCAAAGCTATCTTGTTTATCTATAGGAAATCGAACTGTATACATGTTTGGAAACTAAATTATCTGTTATATATTCATTAACATCAAATTAACGTTCGAAACAATATGGATCGAGCAATAGAATACTTTAAATAAAAAAATAATAAATAGAATAATATCTCTTTCTAATAGAATATCTCAACGCTTATAATCAATTAATTATTTTATATATTTCTTTTTATAGAAATTTAATTTCTTTTTTAATTAAATTATAGATCGTATATTGAAATAATTTAGGAAAAGAAAAGATAAAACAAAAATGTATTTTTGTATATAAGTTTAAAAGAAAGAAATATTGAAATAAAATAAAAAAGATTCCGACGTACAATAATTGAAATAATTTTATGTATTTTCAGACAGCGAAAAATTCAAATTCCGGTAGTGGTGGATATTACGTTGGTGGCAGTAGTACTTTACCACGAGGTGGACCTCTTTTAAGGGCGTATAGTCCAGCAGCATCGTCGGTAGTAGCAGGACCAAATGCAACCCCAACACAACCGAAGCCATTATCTACACCAGGTATACGTGCGCATATTTCTTTTTTTTTTTTTTTTTTCTTTTATTTTAAATTGCGCACACGGCTAACAATAGACGACCATTTCGTGGCCGATATCGTCGAGAAAACGGTGTCTCTTAGTCTCCCAAGAGTCGAGAACTCTTTTCACGTTTAAAAGAGACGATTCGGATCGATCGTCCAATGGGAAGCCGCGCTTATATAAAACGAGAGAAAATTTATTCCGTACACTTTTCTATTTCCAAGCTTTTTCTCTCCGATTCAAATGATAATGATAAAAACAGATTAAAAAAAAAAAAAAAAAAAAAAAACAAAAACAAAAAGGTATTAAACCTATCGAGAATTGTTCTGTCCAACTCACGTTAGTTACTTGATTTTCTAAAAGAATCTTTGTCTTTTTTTTTTCTTTCTTTCTTTTTCTCTTTCTAATACAAAGGACGGACATTTTTTTCGATAGATTTAATATCGCCGGTCCAACATTTTATACCTAAATGAACACAAGATCAGGATTTTTCATCGAAAACGATACAATATATTTCTTCTTTAATTGAAAAAAAAGGAAAAAAAAATAAATAAATAAATGAGAAATATATACAAGAGTCTTGGCAAACTTAACAGTTACAGAGATTTCCGTATAAAGTTCCAAAGTGATTCTTTTGATCTAGCTTGCATACATTTTCACTGCACAAAAAAAAAAAGAAAAGAAAAAAGAAAAAATCCTACATCTTCTGATATTATTTATTTAGATATAAAACGTTGAAAACGTACGTATTATCGACTGGTTATTCCAAATTAATATATACCTCTGTATATGTACATGCATACATAATAACCAATTAGCTTATCGAACTTATACATCCTAGCACGTTTCCCAGTTTCATGCTAGTCGTCTCTCTCATGCTTTAAAAACAATCTTCTCTCAGCATCCAAAGCAACTCGTGCACGATGTCTCTCTCTCTCTCTCTCTTTCTTTCTGCATTTTGCAAACGATTCGTTTCGCTCGATATATATATATATATATATATATATATATATATATATGTATGTATATATAAGGTTGATATCGATCGAAATCGAAACATTTCAGTTTTGTTCTCGAGAACTCAAAGCCAAAGTCCTTTTAATCTACTCGACGAAGCCTCGAATTCGAAACGAGAACGTTAACCGATCGACCCTATCTACTCTCCTCACCCCTTCATCCCTAACCTTCCTACCCCTAACTACCCTTTTTCTCTATTTGCGTTCCAACTCTACTAATTACGTCACTTCACAATCCTGTCTGGTATCGACACTAATTAAGATCGACCGATTACTCTGTTCTGTTACTGATTACTAACACTGAAAACACACGCTGTTAGTACATACTGAAATAACAAATTTTCAAGCGCACCCTCATATCACGCCACAAGCCGCACCCCTACCCCCCTGCTCGCCCCACTTCCTCTTTCGAACCCTCGCCTAAAAGAAAAGAAAAAAAATTCTATTTATAAGAGGAGAGAGCATGCAAAAACTCCGCGACACGATGATGGCTTTTTATTCGAGCTAATTAAATTATCCTTATATCCTTTCGATCGTTCAACGAATCAAAGGGACTCGAGGCACCGTTCCGACTTGGACAAAAAGATCGCCTTGTCCGAGATTTCTTCGATTCGACCTTCGATCCTTTGCTAAGATGCGAGATACATATATATTTATCCGTACGTACGTAAAAAGATTGCGTCTTACAAGGCAAATGTAAACCATATTATTAATTCTTCGATAATTATATCGAGAAGTTACGATTGAACTCGATTGTTTCGGATCTCTTTTCTTTTTGCTTTATTACGTTTCCTTCGTTTTTTTTTT
>NC_057699.1:4103399-4113399 GCF_014466175.1 Vespula pensylvanica | reverse complement strand
ATCGAAATATAGAAGAGCATAAATAAATAAACAAATAAACGATGAGTGCAAAGGGTTAAATGGCCTTTTAAAAGAAAAAAAAAGACAAGAAAGAAAAAGTGTGCACTTACGTACGTAACCACGTAGGATATAGAGCGAACGAACGATTATTAAAAAAAAAAAAAAATCTAATCGATTACATTTTCTCTATGAATTTTCCTATTCTCCCGATTAAAAAGCTTGGATAGATCGATTCTGTCTCGATTAGTTTCATTTCGATCGTTTCTTTTTTTTTTTTTTTTTTTTTTTTTAATACGCACATCGTTTTTTATCTTTTATCGCACATATACATATGTATACCACAATGCTATTATTCCTTATTATAATCACTATTAAAAGATATTATATTTTTATCAACATACGTACAAGAGAGCCACGCAAAGAAAAATCTGTTTGATCGACATCTATTACAGACAAGTCGGTGTCCTTTGAAAAGTCAGTGTCCTTCAGTGACGAGCCGCCAGATATGAATTCACCAAAACAACATTCCCCCCAACACGCAGGTAATAATCAACACACATGCGCACACAGCCACACATACATATGTACACCTCATCTCACGAGATTCTCAATCTCCTCCAAGCATGTTTATCTATAAGTAAACAAAAAAAAGGTGAATCTTTGTTTCTTTTTCTACTACTTCTTCTTCTTCTTCTTCTTCTTCTTCTTCTGTTTCTTTTTTTTTCTTTCCCCTCGCCCCTTTTTTTCGGCTCGATAAATACGTCGATCTCATTTCTAATACGTATTCGCATATGCATACGTATATTTAAATCGTATATACGATATTTATGATCCTTTGCATTATGATCAATTATGTCCAATTATTCCACTTAATTCCTTTTTTATTTCGATGAATTAAATGTGTACAAAAAAAAATTGTTGTTCGAGTTGTTACGAGTTTTACGAGAAAGTAGTAATTAATTTCTGTTGGTTTTGAATTCATGAAAATTTTCGAAATTATTTGTTATGTATAATAAAAAAAAAAAAAAAAAAAAAAGAAAAAAAACGATTTGAACAGAGAACGCAGTAAAATATTTGTGGACGAAACCTTTCCCAATCTCTTTCATTTATTTGATTAATTAAAAATAATGCGAAGGAGATTGATAAATAAACTTGATATTAATTAAAAGGAAAAGAAAAAGAAAAGGATATGTCATCGTTTGTACCGAGCGAAAAAAGGGGGAAAGAAACGAAAAAAAAAGAAAGACTAAAAAAAGAACTCGAGAAGCATTTCACGTAAACGAAATGATTTCTCTCGAACGAACAGAGAGAACTAACACAATAATAATATTATCTCTAACACCTTCTCGTACGATTGTGTCCAATGCCTACCATCGACTAGCGGATACAAAGCCTACGAAACCGGCAATCAAATCCTCCACGTTGCCGAGGATGTCTTCGCAAGGTAAAGAATACAAAAAAACTCTTGTACGCTTAATATCACCGCCATTATAATATATGTATATAATAATATCCTATGTTCAAAATCGTAACATTATCATCATTATGGGGTTTCTCCTTGTCTTCTTCCTTTGTCATCCTTATCCTTTTTTGATCTGCTTAAATCTTCGTCTCGATAAGACAAATTCGAGATAAAGTTGAGTATAAGTTGAATTATATAACACTGCGTATATACACATATGTATAACAACTATACCTATATATTATTATGTCGTCATTTATACGTCTGGAAAGGCTTCGTAGTATGTATATGTAATTCGAGAACTTTATTTATTTATTTTTTATTTATTTATTTATTTATTTATTTACTTATATATATATATATATTTATTACGAATTTTTTGTTTTGTTTTTCTTTAACGATAATTAATAGAAAAAACGCGCATGATTTCAGAACGAGAGAGACATAAGCCAACTCCACCACCTAAGCCAGCAGCCTTGGTAGCTGGTCAATACGTTTATCGTGATTTGGCCTTGACACCAGAGATGTATAATCAATTAAGAGGATTACAGAAAAAGGCTAAGGATCTTCGACAGGACGTAAAGAATCTCAGACGTTTGTCACAATCTCAGGCGCATACTGTACGAGAAACTATCAGGGATACTTTTATCACTATCAGGTATTATCAGTAATATCTATTTTTCTTTTATTCTCCCCTACGATTTTCTATTTTATAGATAATAGCGGTGTATGAACGATAATTGGATATAAATTTACACACGTGAATTTTTCTACATATATTGTTCTTACCTTTTCTTTTTTTTTTTTCTTCTTTTTATTTTTCTTTATCTTTTTTAGAGCGATGTTATTGTCCGGTGGAGACGCAGCTTGGGCAGCTGGTGATGCAGAAAAAGTTCGACTCAGTCGAGAGGAAGACCTCTACAAACAGGAAATGCTTAGGCTGGAAAAAGATCTTACGTGAGTCCTTTATTATATATATATATATATATATATATATGCGTGTGTATGTATGTATGTGTGTATGTATATGTACGTGTTTACAGAACTGATCGAAAACTCTCAGATGAATTTTAAAAATCAATCGCACTTTTTCGAGACTATTTTTGTTCCAGATTGCAAAACTATAAGACTAAATAAATACCTAAAAAATCTCCGAAAAGAATAATCGATTTTTCATATTATCTAGGAAGTTTTGATCGACTCTGTTAGATTATGTATTTACTTGACACATTATCGATGAGTGAAATTTCATATAAACTATAAAATGTTAAGGAAATGAAATTAATTTGTTATATAAAATCTGTCATTTCCCATCGATAATAATATCTTAAGTAAATACGTATGTCCCAATATCTATAAATAATTATCAACGAATAATTACATCTCTAATTAATGAAATTTTTAGCGAGCTCGAGAGTACGGTGGAGGAACTTCGTGGTAACGTCATCAATAGAAAAACACGTGTGAATATGTCAGACGTCGAGAATATGGCATTGATATTAAATAAATCGAGGTAAACAAAGAATATCGACTTAGCACAATGAAAATTTATTACTATTAGAGAAGGAGTGCGAGAGAAAAAGAAAGAAAGAAAGAAAGAAAGAAAGAAAGAAAGAAAGAGAGAAGCTACGTAATAAGTTTTGTTCTTAATCGTACCTCTGCGTTTCAGCAAAGCCGTGGCGGATTTAAAGGTACGATTTCCAAGTCTACAAGAAGGTATGAAGGGTCTTCTAAGTTCCGAAATGGAGAAAATCGTACGCGAAGAGAAGTTCCTAAAGGAAGAGCCTGAGAGATTGGAGTCTGCGTTGAGACGTTGCAAGAAGTTGACTGGAACACTCGTTACGCTGAAACGGTGCGTATATCGTTCCTTTGTCCCGTAGGAAATGTACGTGTTATTGAAAGTAGGAATGGTGGGGATATCGAGGGTAATGTTTCTATACAAATATTGTTTATATCGTAACGTAAATACCCGAGTAGGTTATTCTGACATTGCTAGGAGTCAAAATATAATTGGGATATACTCCTGTCCATAGAGCTGAGTCATCGTAATAAAACATAGATCTTATATTACCGAGCATATGACGTAATCGAATATTATTATATATTAGTAACGTTTAATATCTAACGAATAGAAAATTTCAAAAAGATTTATACATTGTCGTTCGTTAATATGTCTCGATGATATTAATCATCCTCGATTCATATATCATTAACACAAAATTATAATAAAAACAATAATAATTGACATACAAATATATATATATATATATATCAGTAGATAATTGATTAAGCCAACGAAAACACTCGGCTTAAGTTAACAATGTGATTATTATCAACAATATATTGTAGTAAATGAAAAAAGAAACAAACAAACAAACAAAGAGACCAACAAGTATAGAAAAGATAGAAAAATGACAGTAAATGATAATCTTTAGGAAATCATTTGATTGTGGCACTTTTTCAGCTTGGCCTCGGTGCAAGAGCAGCGATTACCAAATGCAACAAGCGTGGATGCCGAAGAGACCCCACCAATAACACCAACCTCAGCGCAACATTCCAAGGTAACGCTCGATTGGCCCGCTCGCTCGCAAGCTCGCTCACTCGCTCGCTCGCTCGCTCGCTCTCTTTTCTATCAATCTCTCTCTCTCTCTCTCTCTTCTCTCTCTCTTCTCTCTCTCTCTCTCTATCTCTCTCTATCTCTCTATCTCTCTATCTCTCTCTCTCTCTCTCTATCTCTCTCTCTGTCTTCCATCTTAAAAAACAGTTCCTTATTATCCAAAAAAGAAAGAAAAAAAAAAAGCCTCGAAATTTCCTCTCGATTTATTTTCCAATCGACCTGACAAAACAATTATAAGTATTACAAGTAAACACTATACCCTCAAAATCCCTCGTATCAATCCTGCATCCTCCTTAAAGAAAGAAGAGAAAAAAATAATAATAAATAAGTAAAGAAGATTAATGCATGAAGTTTGATTCCTTACCTTTTTCCGAAAATATTTTGAGAAAAAGAAAAATAAAAAATGTAAAAATCCTCTCTATTTCGAAAAGAAAGACGACGAAGAAAAGAAAGACGAACGAATATTTCTAAACGAATAAATAAATATCGATCGATTGATCTAACGCGAGCCGACCGGGCAAAATTTTTTCTTTTCAATTTTTTTGTCTTGTTCATTTATTTACTTATTACTTTTTTTTTTTCTCTTTTCTTTTCTTACACGTACTTTCCTTCGTCTCCTTAATAATGATCTTCGAGCTCTGTTCTATTTTTCTCCCATAAAGAAAAAAAAAAAAGAAAAAGAAAAAGAAAAAAGAGACACCTACGAAAAGAGATAAATGGACGTACGGCACGCTACGCTTTACACTCGAAAATTGTCCGTTCATCGATTGCGAATTATTTTTTTTTTCATTAAAAAGAAATAGAAAAAAGAAAAAAGAAATGAAAAGAAGAAGAAAACAAATTTGATAACCCGAAGGAAAAAATAATTCGACGAGACAATCGTTTCTACCTAACTTTCTTACTTTTCTTTTTTTTTTTTTTTTTTTATCTTCTCAACCCTTTATAAACCCTTCATCCTTGACGATCATCCGACGAGCACGTTGATTTCATTTATTCATTAGATCTATATAAAAATTCAAATGAAATTCATACGTTCTCGTCATATATTGATCGAAAAAAAAAAAGAAAACGTCGCCACCAACGTCCGAGTAATTAAAAAAAAGAAAAATATATAAAAAGAAAGAAAAAAATAATCGAAGAGAGTGAAGCTTCGCCGCGACACTCAACCGCTTCTCGTAGATACGTATTACCTATATAATATATATGTATATATATATATATATACACATATACATATATACCTATACACATATTTATATGAAGAGTGTAGAGACATGTTCATATATATTTTATACATATGAAAATGTCTATATATATAAAATATATGTAATGGTACAAATTCTTATATTATATATATATGTGTGTGTATAAGTGTACTATATATATGCTGTGAATAGATACATATATATATATATATATATATATATATATATATATACATATCGCATATCTCTTTTTGGCCTATATATCCAGTTTTTTGAAACGATGTGTGGTAATTTGCAGTAACGTATTATTATCAATCCAAATCACCGCTTGTATATCCTATCCCATTATGCTACCAGCGCATGCAACGAGTGATAATACATATATATAGAAATTTACCCACGTGTACGCCTATATTATATATATATATGTATATATATGTATATGTATATATATATATATATATACGTATCTCTCTCACGTATACATACCACTCTCTTCTTACATATATATATATATATATATCTCACGTAAAAATATTACTAACAATAATACGTGAATCTTTAACAAAAATACAACAACAAAAGCATCTCTCTGTACGTATGTCAACGATCGATCGACGACTTTTAAAATCGTTTATTTTCTCTATTTAAACCAGTTAACATAAAAATAAAAATTGATTATAATAATTAATATAATTATTATAATAAAATAATAATAATAATAATAATATTAATATCGTCGATCGCGTCGTATATACATACATAGAGTCCCGGTAGACGAAATCGGCGATTCCTACAATTTTAAACAAAATTTGAGAGGGTGGGAGAGAAAAAGAGGAAGAGAGAGAAGCATACATACACACTTACACTTATATACGTACGTACACATTAAAAATACGCACGCACGCACACCACCAACGCGATGACGGCGAGTCGAGATGTAAATAAAGCGTGCTCGTACTCTTAAACGATTTCGACGATGATCGCAAAGAAAAGAAAAAAAAAAAAAAAAATTGACAAAAAGAAAAGAAAAGAAAAAAATATATATACAAAGTAAAAAAGACGCCACCCTTTTCGTTCGAATCGGCAAAACTAAAGAATTATTCTTATCGTCCAACCTCCACCCTACCGCCTAAACAAAAAAAAAAAAAATAAAAGAAAAAACCACGAAATCCGATGTAAACCTTTTTCTTCTCTACGAATTGAACGATCGTTTTATTCAAAATCGATAGTACGAGACAGGGAGCTGTTTCTAAATATATAAAAATAATAATACATACATATACATATATACGTATTCACTAAGGAAAAAAAATTCTATTTTTGTTAGATATATATCATATAAAAAGCTCCCTTCTCCTACTCGAATTTTCGATCGTGTCCACCCACCCCAACCCCCTTTTTAAAACCACCCCAATACATATGTTCTCCAAGATCGTAAGAACGATATAACGTTCTTCGATAACGATTCTATTTTATTATCTCCTTTTTTTCTTGCTTTTTTTTTGCTCTTCTTAACCCTTGAGAATACCCTTCAAAAAAAAAAAAAAAAAAAAGAAAAAAGGAAACTCATAATTAATTAATCAATTAATTAATTATATCTATATTAAGCGCACCTAACGAGTTCGGTGTCGAAACAACTTTTTTCCTGCAACTTGTGTCTGTCTCTCTGTGATATGGACCCCCCTTTTTACCCCCCTACATTTACCCCCTTTAAACCAATATTTTCAATGTTTGCTGTATCCCGATAGTATATAGATATACTCTTTTTTTTTATATACATATATAATACATATATTAAACGCGTTATCTGACGAAACAGACTGGAAACGTCATCGTCGGAAAATCAGTAAATCGTCGTTAATAAATGAATTCATTCGTTAGTTAATTATGTAATTAATTAGTTACGTGATCAATGATTACTTTTTACAAATGCTATTATCGTTACGAAAGATCTTCAATCTAGGTGCCTCTATCTACTTGATTATATGAATATAAAAATATACAGGGTGTTGCAATAACCTTGATCGCCTTGAATATCTCCGTTATTTTTAGTGGTATGAATTACATTTGTTAACAAATGATGTACGATAAGAAGCAGTTCATCACATGGCAGTGATAATATTTTTGCAGATGGACGCGTGAAGAACATGCGAAGGATGTTTTTTTTTTTAACAGAATCGTATATTTTTGATTGCATTTGTCGATACAGCTCGACATTCTCTATAAAAAAGTATGGACTCATATACGTCGAAAAATTATTAGCTTAGGAGATATTTATAAGCGCTTCCTCAGCGCTTACTCCGCGCTTATCTTGCGCTTACTCTGCGCTTACTCTGAGCTTATTTTGCGTACTTGTTTTAAGTCTTTACGACTTTTACTCCCGGAGATATTTTCATGTAAATGAAGAACATTACAACAAGGCTATTAATAATGTAGAAAATAATTATTTCTTTGATAAAAAACTAATTTGTTTATTCATTATTTATTAATTTATGTAATTTCATAAATCTATCGCAATCTGAATTTCTTCTTGTTTTAGCAAAATAAAATAAATTTATTTTGTAAGAAATTGTTTATAAAAATTGTTTATAACAAATTGTTAATTAATTATTAACAATACGTTTAAGAAATAGAGAAAATTCTGCCCTTTAAAATGGTAGTTCTTTCAAGTCTCTACGATTTTTAGTTCCGGAGATATTCCCATATAAATGAAAAATGTTTAGATTGGCCTAGTGACCTATATAATTTCATTCAAATTAGTTCAGTGACACACTGACCTATATAATTTCATTCAAGTTAGTTCGGTGACACACTAACCTATATAAATTCTGAGAATTTACGCATCTTACTACTATTACTACGAACAGCTGTTTCTTACGAATTATGAATGAAAATTTTTCGACAACGATATCTTCGGAACGAAAAGTCGTAGAGACTTCAAATCAACGCCGTTTTAAACTATAATTTATTCTTTATTTATTTAAACATTGCAATAATATTGTTATAATAAAATCGATTTTGTTAATAATTTTTAAAATTGAATTTTTTCTTTTTTTTCGTAATAAGAAAGTAACCATGGCGAAATTATAAAAATTTTTATTATAATTATTTAAATTTAATTTTGTTTATTTATAAATTGGCTGTACTACTACTATTACTACTATTACCACTACTACTACTGTTACTACTAACAGCTGTACTATGCGAATTATGAATGAAAATCTTTCGACGGCGATATCTTCGGAACGAAAAATCGTAGAGACTTGAAATCAACGCCGTTTTAAACTATAATTTATTCTTTATTTATTTAAATATAACAATGATATCGATATAATAAAATCGATTTTGCTAATAATTTTTCAAATTGATTTGTTTCTTTTCTTTCGTAATAGAGACATAACTACGATGAAAATCATTTCAAGTTTTGTTATAATTATGTAAATTTTATTTTGTTTATTTAAAATAAAGGATAGAAGATCTATTAATAGTCAATAATGTACGAAATTGAAAAAATGAAAATTTAAAAAACTTCTTTTGTAACTTACTATTATTATTTACGTAAAGTCGCAATTGTATATGTGGTTTCTTAGCAATATTTAAATTAAAATATCTCCTAAACTAATTATTTATTGAGAATATATGGGTTAATATTTTTGCATAGAGAGCATCGAGCTGCACCGACCAATGCAATCAAAAACATAATTTCATTACAAAAAACATCGTCTTCGTATATTCTTCATGTATCTATCTACAAAAAAATTATTGCTGCCATATTACAGTTGTCTTCTAACCATGAGACTTTTGTTAACAAAATATCACTATATCTTTAAGAAGAACGTTAATATTCAAGATAATCAAAGTTATTGTTCCACTTTGTATATTCAATTTTTTTACTCTTTCTTTGTTTTTTAATTATTATTATTATCGTTGTTATTATTATTATTATTATTATTATTATTATTACTATTATTATTATTATTATTATTACTATTACTATTATTATTATTATTATTATTATTGTTATTATTATCATTCCTTCGAGAGCAAAAAAAAAAATAAAACGGCGATAACGATGACGATGTTTCGTCAGATTTATTAATCTCAATGTTAGCTGTTCAATCTTAAATGACGAAAATCTGCGTCGCGACGATTATACCGGTATATATTATATATAGATTCTCGAGTATATACATATGTTTATGTGCATATAGATTGTTATTATCACACAAGATGGGCCGTATCTCTCAATCACTTTATCTTATTCTAACGAAAGAATTAATACTTCGATGATTTCAATATATTCTTTAGTATATGTAATTTTATCGATTTCTTCTTCTTTCTTTGTATTTTAACGCAATTAAATAATATAATCTTTAATAATAAATCTCAAATATAATTTCTTTTATTCTTTTCTGATATAATTTGCTTTTAATTGATTATTGATATATTTAGTCGACATTTAAATATCACGAGTTATAGCCCATCCTGTACAAAAAGAATAGTACGTTTGTAATTACAATGATCGATTCTCTATATAAATAATTAAAAAAAAAAAAAAAAAGAAAAAAAGAAAAAAAAATGAGCGAAGCGAGAAAGATCTGTCGTAAAGCTCTCTACGTATCGTTCCTTTAATTAGTTTGACCAAACGCGAGCGACGCGGGTTACGCATCGTAATTGTGTTTAATAGACAAATTTGTTCTTAAAAACTTTGAA
>NC_057699.1:4099065-4103299 GCF_014466175.1 Vespula pensylvanica | reverse complement strand
TATTATTATTATTATTATTATTATTATTATTATTATTATTATTATCATCGTCATAATCATCGTCATTATCATAATCATTATTAACGTTATATTCGTTATCCTTGTTATCATTATTATCGTTCTCACGTTCCTATTATCGATCTTATCATTGCTGATATTATGTACAGTTTTTTATATATTATATATATAAATATTGCATACTTTACAGTTACATATATATATATACATACTAAATATACATATATATATATATATATGTATATATATATATATTTATTGATCTTTTCTTTTATACAAACTTTGTTGTCTGCTGCACAAAATCCTTATAAGCTGTCGATTACTATTTATCAATCTATACGACACGCTCGAAGTATTCTGCCAAAAGATATAATTTACGGATAGAATCATATAATTGATATAGTAATATAATGATTCATATCGGATTGTATTAGAAAAAAGTCAGCACAAAAATCAAAAAAGGAAAAAAGAAAAGAAAAATTTTAATTAAATAATTTTTAATAATTTTCAATCCTCAAAAAAAAAAAAAAAACGGTGAAGGTGATCCCTCCGGTAATGCGTCTCTTTTTTTCTTTCATTTAGCCATTCTTTTTTATCAATTAGGCGAGAGTAGTTACATGGCTCGTTTTAATCGTGTCCTTGTAATAATATATATATATATATTATTATTATTATTATTATTATAAATGATAATAATTTATATATGTATATTATTAAAACAAAAAACGTCCTCTTTTCTCTTTGCATAGTTATGCAAATAATTGCAATATAATTAATGATCGTGATCTGGCGGAACGCTTCAGGAGCGATTCCTATCAGTTCAACCTGCCGTTACATACTTACTTTTTAACCACTTTAAAATTTTATATATTATATATATATACACATATATATATATATACCTATATATATATCTATTCTTATTAATACATGCTTCTTCTCAAATTCTTTTTACTATTATATTTTCATCTACATATACATATTTCTTTCTTGTCGTTACTTTATAATTATTGTTCCCATTTTTGCTGTGTAAAAACAAGAAACAACAATATATATATATATATTTATATATATATATATATATGTATATATAAATTCTCTTTCAGACATATCAAATGTAAATCAAAGTGTTTTAATCACGAACGTGATCATTATTATAATTTATTGATTAACGTTATTGTTCCTTACGATCAAATTGCTATCGTTATGATTCTAATTATTTCAATTCTTTTTCTTATTATTATTATTATTATTATTATTATTATTATTATTACTATTATTATTATTATTATCATTATTATTATTTTTATTATTATACTCTTGTCATTACTATTATCTCATTAGCAGCACGTTCGAACGATCTCCTTCTTAATCGATTAGCGGAGAAGAAAGACGACGTTACTGCTTTATATCGCAAAACGTGAGCAAGAAAGTGTCACCGAGATATCGATTAATGTGATTCGAATTAATATTTCAATCCCGTCAACCCTCGACCACCCTTCTCCTTAGCCTTCGTTAGATCCCTACGATTTTTTCTTAAATATTCTCTCTCGGTAAAACGCATTTTTGCTCACATCCCTCCTGCTCTACCCGTAGATGCCGAAACGAGAACTAACGAGTTGTACAGTAAGTACGGATCGTGCAATAATTTGATCGGACGATTGGTGAAAAAAAAAGTAGTGCTGCACACACAAGTAGTTGACGCACGAATTTATCGATCGATCGAAATATTTTCGGGAGAAAAGAGTTAAATTCGTAATTTCTTTCATTTTTTTTTTCATTTTTTTTTTTTTTTTTTTTTTTTTATATTTGTTCCTTTTTGTTTTCTTTTTTTTAAGTTGACATTAGGATTCGCTAGAATTAAAAGAGAAATTAAAGTCGATGTAGCATATGATCAATTTCTATTATGTTCCCTTTAAATTTTATATATATATATATATATATATATATATATAAAATTCGTTTGATTAGAAATTATAGAATTGTATGATATTGTAAAATAATTTATATATACATAAATATATATAAATTGGAAAATGTTAGCAAAAATGAACAGGACGTTGCATCGAAATAACATTTTCATTTATTCAAAAATATTCTAATCTCGTCTGGAACAATCCGTACTTGCTGTAAATGGCCATATGTCGCTCTATCTTATATATCCGGGGCAATCGTTTTATTTTGCATATTTCACTTGCGAGCAAGCTAATCTGTTTTTATATGAATGGAACGTTACGGGTCTACCCCATGATGGACGACTAGGATCTTTCTCTTAATTCCCCATTTTTATTGATTATCGTCGATCATCTCTCTCGATAATAATTTATGTCTTTTCTATTATCTTAAAAGAAAGAATTACAATGGAAAAAAGAAGCAATACACCGTGATGGGGTTGACAAAAGAGATAAAAAATAAAAAACGCGTTTAATCTACGTTCCGTATATAAACTCCTAGCACATATCATTTAAAAAACTTTCCTCTCTTCTTGCTATTGCTATAAAAAACTCTATCAAGTTTATATATTCATTTATTCATTATTATATTATTGAGCTGTATAGCGCTCATATTTTTTCTAAAAAAAAAGGAAAGAAAAAGGAAAAGCAAAATCACACAAGTTATACAATCGATAATAATCATCCGTGTTTCACTCCGCGCTCTATATTTTTCCGCACGATTTTCATTGGAGAATCGTTATTTCCTAATCTAAATCTAAGCACTCAACAAAATCAATCGTCCCATAAATAATCTTCATCAATAATTTATATTAATTAATTAACGAGTTTGAAGAAAATAACGTCATCGTCCGATTATTCGAAACAATGTTACGATAATTATATAATTGTTCAATCAATGAGAATATTATCCTAACACGTAAGATATATATTAATAAATATTATATTTATATATATATATATACTTGCGTTTAGAGAAAAACGAAGACAAAAACGACTCGCGTTTGTATATATATATACATATACATATACATACATACATATATATGTATATATATATATATATATTATATATACACAAAACAATTCGTCGTCGCGAAAAAGAGAAATACGAACAAACAAAAACAGAAAAAAAAGAAAAAGAACAAGCTTCGATCCACTTCTTATAGTAAGGTCTGTATCGTGTTATCCCATAAAAAAAACCTCTCATCCATTATATTTCTCAAGGTTTAAGGTTTACATTGGATTTCCCGAGACGATGACAACGACGACATTGACGAACATAACGTGACAATGAAATTTATATCACTATTAATAACAGGTTGATCGAAAGAATAAAAGAAAAATCAAATTGATTAAAAAATATATATATACATAAGAAAGAAAAAAAGATATATCTCTTAGAACATTAGATTTTATCTAAAAATTGATTATCCTTCTCCGAACGAAAATAAAATCGGGATGTACTACTCTCGATTTGATCTTAAAAAATAAGCAAACTTTAAAAACGAAATGAAATAAGAGAAGAAATAAATAAATAAATAAATAAATAAATAAATAAATAATTAATTAAAGAAAAGAAATGAAGAGTGAGCGAGAGGGATGAAAGAAAAAAAAGATCGTCGAAGCACGCGATGAAAAAAAAAGTTAGAAAAAAAAAAGAGAGAAAAAAGGAAGAAAAGAAATGGACACAGACGCGCACACACACATACTCACACAGAGACAACGTGAATAAATTTTTCTTAACTTTAATCGAGAAAAAAAAAAGATCATCAATTCATCTTTTAATCGTCATCGTTGTAATATTGTAAAAGTAGACGCAACCCATCGTATATAATAGTATTTATATACATATATATACATATATATATATATATATGTATATATATAATATATTCATTCTTTTTTTTGCTTTTTTTATGTATCTTTTTCTTATTGAAAGTAAAATTTTAGTTTTAGTTCCCTCGTGTGTTGTAATCCGTTCGTATTTATACATATGTAATCTAAACTATCAAACAAACATATTTTTTTTATCGAAGATGTCTTTGTCAAGTATCAAAACATATTATTATTGATATATATATATATATATATATATATATATATAAGAAAAAAATAGGAGAAAGAAGAAAACATTCGTTTTGAAAATCTTCAACGTGAAATCTTCACACTCGAGTTTTCTTTTACGTTACGGTATATAGTTATTTTTCTCACCATCATCTTCTATCTGTTTATCTATCTGTCTTTCTCTCTCTCTCTCTCTC
>NC_057699.1:4028622-4098965 GCF_014466175.1 Vespula pensylvanica | reverse complement strand
ATTAATAATAATAGTAATAATAGTAATAATAGTTATAATATTAATAATAATAATAATAATAATAATAATAATAATTGTAATAGTAATGGAAATAATAGAAAACAATGATGTGGTATAACATCGCGATCATAAAGATATATTCATCATTATCACCGAGATGCATATACACATAAACTATTTTGTTGAAAAACATTTCATAATAAAAAATTAAATATAATTAAAGATTATTTCTAGCCGTATATATATACATATATATAATAGACTTAGAGACACAGACGCACGCACAAATTATCGTTAGAATCCGTACTGTACTGCCTTACTATAAGGATTGGACTTTTCAAGATTTTTTGATCATCACTGGCTGTGTCTGTTTTTTTCTTTTTCTTTTTTCTTTTTTTTTTTTGTTTTCTTCATTAACTAATTTTTAATTTAAATCACCTTCGTATATGGTAGCATTTTTTATATACACCATGTAATGTAGATATGTATATATGTATATGTGTATATATATATATATATATGTACTATTAGTTTAGATAACGTAGAAGATACCTATATAATGAGCATGTTTATTTTTTTATTTTGTTTTTCTTCTTTTTTTGATGGCATACGGCATGCATATCTGTTTGTGAAATCTCATCGTTGCATCTTAGCGAGCTTAGAATGCACCTTGGTCAATGATCCTTTTGGAGCACGTTTAACATATCAGAATCGATTAGGATGTTTGTACGTACTTACATACATGCATATGTGAACAATAACAAATGGAAATTGAAAAAAGATCTTTTTCTAATGAAATTTATTAAGAAACCATTCATCCAGATCGATTCGTTAAAAAAAAAAAAAAGGAAAAACGTAGCACCATCCTGGTCCTAAAATCCGATCTATAAATGTCGCTCTTTCGTATTGAGATCGACGAGATCAAATAAAACCGTGAAAAGGAAATTAACATCGTGAACGCGTTCGTGGAGCAAATCTACTACTACTTCTACTACTACTACTATTACTACTAGTACTACTACTTACTACTACTTACTACTACTACTACTACTACTACTACTACTACTACTACTACTACTACTACTACTACTACTTACTACTTACTACTACTTACTACTACTACTACTACTTACTACTACTTACTACTACTTACTACTACTTACTACTACTACTACTACTACTACTACTACTACTACTACTACTACTACTACTACTACTGGATTATCCACAAAGGACCATGATGTATCTAATTTTTGGATTTTTCATTTTTGGTTTCTCTGTTTTTTTTTTAAGTTGACTAATACCGGACAGCAATCGATGCCAAATGTAAAAGAGCCCCAAACGAGTACTGACTTGTAACACGCACAACGCACGCACAAAACGTATAACCGACCGCAGGTAATTATCTCTAACGGAATTAATATGTATTTTACGATTAATATAACATTCTTTGTTTTTGTTTTTTTTTTTAATTTTTTGTTCGTTTGTTTCTTGTCTTTTTTCTTTTTTTTTTTGTGTCTAATTCGCTCATACTACAGCTCATCATGAACGTTTTTTTTTTTTAATTATTGTCCATCGCACCCCTCTCATACATATACACATACACAAGTCTCGTGTTTTATTTTTTGGCCTCTCGTCCATCTCTCTAAACGCGAATTCATCACATTCTTCTTTTTCTATATCTATTTTTCAATCAGTCTGTCCTTTCTATTTCTATCTTCTATATCGCTGTCTAAACTTTCTTTTCTCTTTCTGTCTTTCTATCACTGTCTTTGTCTCTCTATGAGAATTTTTCCTTTTTCTTTCAACCATAACGTCTCTCACCAGGTCCGTGCACGCACATTCGCACAGTCTACGTATGCATGTTACGTTTAGCGTCGTTAGAAAGTTTCCATGGGTATCGTGCGAAAATGGAATACTCTGACGTATCGAAAAAATCGATATACGATTTCGTATTAGAACTGTATCGATTTTTTCATACGTCATTGGCTTACACACGGTAGAAACGTGATACCGAATAGCAACGTGATATATGTGTATATATTTATATATATATATATATGTATATGTATGTATATTTTTTTCTTCCATTATTTTTATACCCTCACAATTGCTATTGGGTATAACGTTTTCGTTAAACGCTCAAGTATGCGCCGAAGCGAAAGCTACAAGTTATGGATTATTATATGTGTGGAAAAGGCAAATCGTGATTGGTCGCGTGTGCGTGCGCGTATGCTAAACAGGCAGCTGCCCCTGTGCCAGCGGAACGCACTGTCTTGGGGTCAGCGAGCGTCCTCGGGGGAGGGAGCCACCCTCACGAACCATCCACCACCCATCAGCAGCGTCCGGAGAACGCACTCGACGCTTTGTTAGACGAACTGCAGACTTTTTCAAGGCCAGGCTCGCAAATGGGTCAGACGCCACCTGCAGCTGCAGCTGTGATACAACAACAGCAGCAGCCGTTATTAGTAGGACAAGTGACAGCAACGGCAACGACAACAATAACAGGACCAGGACCAGGACCAGGACCAGGGCCAGGACCAGGTACAATGGGACGAGCACCCTGCATTTCAGAGATTGGAAGAAAGGGAAGCGTCGATTCTTCGAGCGGTATCCTGGCAAGTAATCTCGTCGGTGGTTTGACCATTTCAAGCGGAGGACTTGGCCAAAGTGGAACTTTACGTCGTCTTCATTCGTATCCGTCTAGTTCCGATACGGATACATCGCCACCCATAGCCAGACTTCAAGTGTCCCTTCAAGAACAGCCAGGATTACCGCAAGCATTATTGCCAGGCCAAAAACCACCAGTGCCTGAGCGCAACGCCGAATTACTTCAATTGGCAAGTGCGAGAAGAGTACCACCGCCGCCACCACCGCGAACTAGTTCCAGATCACCCTTGGCTAGTCCAACGAGTCCGCAATTACCACCGAGAAATCATCAGTCGTCGTCATCCTCGTCGTCGTCTTCTTCGTGTACCGTGGCGCAACAATTATCCACCGGTATTGGTAACGCTTCGATCCCAGTAATGACAAGTTCAACGGGAACCCTACGAAGACCCTTATCTCGTGGTAAAGAAGGAGGAGGTACACTTGGTAAACCGCCTATGGCTTTACCAACGTCCGAGGTCGATGGTACTCCTATTTCCAGCACTGTATTATCAACGAGTAACTCGAGCTCCTGCGAAAGTGTCAATTCGCAGGAAGGTCTGCAAAGCAAGAGAGGTAGGCAGGAACAATTGGAACAACGTCATCAAGAATTATTACGTAAACAGAAGGCTTTGCAAGAACAATACGCGAGACTCCAGCAATTGCAAAGAAACGCGGCTGGTTTGGCAACGGTACCACCGGCCCCGCCGGATCTCTTAAAGAAAACCGGCTCGGAAAGTAATCTATTGGCAAAGATGGGATTAGGAATGAGCGCTGCTAGTTCTGGCTCGTTAACGAGTCTGAGCGTTAAAACTGCAACCCTTGGAAGGGATGCCGGTAATACCGCTGCCGGTGCGACTACACTCAATTCAGATTTATGTAACTCACGAACGAGATTCGAAGGATCATCATCGCTCGAGCCAAGCCTTGTATTAGCTATTTCGAACACCGATAACGATCATCACGCGAAAATGACAAATCTGGTAACTACGATCGATAGCAACATCCCAACGACGAGTACAACCTCCAACGCCTCCAATACCAACACCACCACTACCATCAACACCACTACCACCACCACCACCACCACCACCACCACCACCATTGCTACTACCAACACCAATACCAACACCAATGCCACTACCACTACTACCAGCAAGATCTATGAAACGGACATTCTGTGACCGAAAAGACGGTTACTTTTATCTTCTAAACCATTAGAGCTAATCGAAATCGTTCTCGCGAGTTAACGTCGTCGTCGTCGTCATCGTCATCGAAAAATAATGAAAAAGACCAAGGAAAGTGAAAGGGAAGAATCTCGAATATATCTCCCCTCTCTCTCCCTCTCTCTTTCTCTTCCTCTCTCTCTCTCTCTCTCTCCCTCTCCCCTCTCTTCTCTTTCTCTCTCTCTCTCTCTCTCTCTCTCTCTCTCTAGTAATAACATTTCGATTATTATAAAATTTTGTTCGGTCGTGATACGTTCGTGCCAAATAATGGGAAAAAATGAATGAAAAAGAAAAAAAAAGAAATCTAAAGGGAAAAAAAAGAGAAGAGACACATCATAAAAAAGAGAAGAGATAGACTGATAGACAGACAGAGAGAGAGAGAGAGAGAAAGAGAGAGAAATAAAAAGAGACAAGGCGTAGATTTTTTTAAAAAACCGACATATTTTACTCTAACATCCTCTTTCGTACGTCGTCGTTAGAACGTACGTGAAAAAATAAATAAATAACTAAAAAAAAAAATACGCAAGAAAGAAAAACAAAAGAGGTAACTAAATATAAAACTTTTATCTCTAGATTTCTATCTAGATCTTTTATCTAGATCCTTTAGGAATGAACGCGTATATCGGACACGACACATTGCGCTTAAATAAATGATCATGGACGCAAGCTTTTACAAACGCGTTTTAACGACGGATGACATGAATAAATAAATAAATAAATAAATAAATAAACGAACAATTTATATACATAATTATGTAAGTGGATTGTATGTGTATGTGTGTGTATATATACATACATACATATATATATATATATATACACACATATATAAGAGAACGTAAAAAAAAGGAAAAATAATAAAATAGATAGGTAGATAGACACATCGTGATGCGGATATACAAGAAAATAATTGCGTACTCCTGTAAACAACAACAACAACAACGGCAACAACAAAATGGATACAAGGGGAGGGAGAGGTAGAGAGAGAAAAAGAGGGGAAAAATAGATCGATCGATCGATCTATCGATCTATCGATAGATCGATAGATCTCGTTGGCGCGAACTCCTCTTTCGTATCAAAGTCGTACTTATACTTTCCATATTAATTAAAAATATATTCTCGATGATCATGTTCGAATAATGAACTTTTATGTATACGCTTCTTGGATCCGACAAGATAAACAAAATAAACGAAGAAATAAATAATAATAAAAAATAACGAGAGAAAGAGAGAGAGAGAGAGAGAGAGGAAACAAATTATATAAAATAAGGAAGATAACATTCTTTTCCTAATCTTAATACGTCTAATATCTTCGTAATGCCACATGTAAAGAATAAAAAAAAAACTAACACGAAAAAAAACGACAATTGTATGACTATGATCGATATATATATATATATATATATATATATATATATATATATATACATAATTATTAATAAGTAAGAACTGATTAAAAGAAAAAAAAAGAAGGAACGCAAGAACAACGTTCTAAATCATCTAAACGAACGTAAAAACGAGCTAATATCATCTATCGATCGCTTCAAACAAGATTTAATTAAGATCGAAAATAATCATCATCATTATCGTTATCATCATCGTGATCATCATCATCATCATATCATCATCATTATCCATTTTGGATCGATACGATTCGATGACTTTGACGATGGTACTAATCTCCGATTATTATCGATTATCGCGGAATAAAAAAATAAATCAATCAATCAATCAATCAACAAATAAATAAATAGAAGAAAGGAAAGAAAGAGAGAAAGGGAAAAAAATAAATAAATAAAACAACCGTGAACATCCTTGTAGACACGTGAGATTTTTTTCTCGATTAATAAAAAGAACAAGAACGAAAAGAAAAAAGAAAAAAGAAAAGAAAAGGATTAAAAAAAGAAAAGAAGATTAAGAAGAAAAGGAAGAAGATAAAAGGAAATAATAATATTCGATGACGATGATGAGAAAGAGAGAGAGAGAGAGAGAGAGAGAAAGAGAGAGAGAAAGGGAGAGAGAAAGAGAAAAAGAGACAGACAGACGAATAGACGTTTTAATTGATCCGCGATCGAAGAGAGAAAAATATCCTCGGCGCATCGAGAGGTATACTTTCTAAACACTTGTCGTAGTTAATATTTATATAATAATAATAATAATAGGATCATTCGTTTTGACTGCTAGTTAACGTTAGGTAAAATGACCACGATTCGTATATGTAAACGAACACATAAACGAGAAAATTTGTGAGATATGCTAAATGCATTTCGAAGGAAAGGTTATGATTAGAAAGAAGAAAGAAAGAACAAAAAGAAATAAGAAGATAGACGAAATGATAATTGTACGGTATATACGATCGATCGGTAATAGAAAAGAAGCATTACAAAAATCTCTCGTGAGATTAGACAAGCGATGGATAATGAATTAAAATTATTATTATTGTTATTGTTCATTATTATTATTATAATAATTATTATATATTTTTATTATTGCAATTATTATTACTATTATTATTATTATTATTATTATTATTATTATTATTATATTATATAGTTTTATTATTGCAATTACTATTATTATTATTCTTATTATTATTATAATATATTTTTATTATTGCAATTACTACTATTATTATTCTTACTATTATTATAATATATTTTTATTATTGCAATTACTACTAGTACTATTATTATTATTATTATTATTGTTATTATTATTATTATTATTATTATATTAATCGGGACAATATATATACATATATATATGTGTGTATATATATGTATATATATATCAGAGAAATACAGGCAGCTCTCGGCGAATTAAAACGAAATTGATGCACAGGCTCCTTTTTAGAAGAATTTTATGTGCGACTTCTTAAAGTGTCACGAAGATGAAGCTGGTGATAAAGAAGAAGAAAAAAAAGAAGAAGGATTATTACATATTATGTATGTCTCTAAGATGTAACTTCTAAAGATCGATTTTTTCAAAGACAATCGCTTGGCCACACAACACACATCTTTTGAATATTCTCTTTGTAACTCGGGTCGAGGCCATTGGAGAAAGAAGAGGAGAAAAGCAGAAAAAAAAGAAAAGAAATAAAATAAAATAAAGTGAAATGAAAAAAAAAAAAGAGAAAAAGAGAAAATGGAAAAAAGGAGCGACCTATGATGCATATACTCGATGATGGTATGACTTTGTGCTTCGAGAGGGCCTAATAGATACATATATTTATTACAATCCATATACATGGGAATACAAACATATTTGATATGCTTTTCCTTCCAGGATCTTCGATAACAAAAAAAAAAAAGAAGAGGAAAAAAATAATTAGTAGAATTGCATTTTTTTTCATAAGAAGAGATTTTGATTTTTTCTACCAACTTTTTTTCTTCCAACTTTTTATTATTCACACGGTGTTTACCATGAATAATCCGATAATGATTATCTCAATGCTAAGAGACATACGAATAAAGAATAAAGACAGTAATGATGATAATAGATATTAAAGGATAAGTGCTTATTGAAATATTTACGGAAAGATATACGATCTCAACGAGACATCCCCACCCTACCCCCTTTCTCTCTTTATCACCCTTTCTCTCTTTCTCTCTCTCTCTCTCTCTCTATCTTTATCTTTATCTTTATCTTTCATGTTATCTTTTTCGTACAAATTTCATCTTCCTCCCCTTGTAACTTCTTGTATACTTTGAAAAAAAGAATTACTTTTTTATTATTTTTTTTATTATTTGTATTATTATTGTATTATTATTATTTTTTATTATTATTATTATTATTATTATTATTATTATTATTATTATTATTATTATTATGAATCTATTTTCTCGTGTCAATTATTATTTTTGTTGTTTCTTCTTTCTTTTTTTTCTTTTTTAATTTATGACGATAGAAATAAATCATTAATTGATTATTTATTATTTCTAATATGACGATAAGTTGAAGTGCGATAAAAGTTACTATAATACATTAATAATTGTAAATTTATCGAACGCCAAGAAAAATGATAAAAATTCTTCGTTTTTTCTGTAGAAGGATGATAAACACTGAATCAATTATACTTTTTCCGTATTAATAATATTAGCAAGTTAGGTGCAATGTTTTCTGACGATCCTGTAAGCTAAATCGAATTGAATTGTTACATTTGTAAATGTTTGTAAGTAACTACTACGTAATAAAATAATCGAGTAATAATCATCGAATTATATCCTAGCAATGCTCATCTGTTATCCATCGATTATTTCACCGTACGTACAATGAATAAAGCTAACCATAACATACCATATAAAAGGATCTTAAATTCATTATTGAAGTACGTTAATATGTCTAATTCCTTTCATTATTCCTATAAGTTCCATAACGATTATAATGATTATAATGATGATGATAATGGTGACGATGATCGTAAGGAAAAAAAAACGCGATCCGTATTATACTTAATATCAGTTCATTGTTTATTTATCCATTTAGAAATTATGACTTATCTGGATCAATACCATGAGCTTTCTTAATACCTTCAACGACTTTCTGCCTTTCTCTTTCTAATTCTTGATATACTGCTACAGTTTTCTTAATTAAAGTATCTACAGGTGAATCTAACGAGGCATAATGCAATATCAATTCTATAGGATCTTCACTTTCACACTTTGTTGTAGCTGAATTTGCTTGAGGGTGTATCTTTTGATAAAGACGTATCAATGCTACAGCTTCCTCAATTTTTCTTGATTCGATTATTTCGCAAAGCAATTTATCAATATTTTTACTCCAAACAAGATAAAAGGCTAAAGGACCAAAATGTCGTGTGGATCTTAAATATTCGAATTTCTTCTTCTTATTTATGTCTTCGTAAACTGCCTCTGTAACCCTTTTATATTCCGGATCGTCAGGATCATATTGAAGGCAAGCACGATCTAATATATATTCATAGACTTCTCGTTTCAATAAATCCTTAAACATAATATAAGAGTTTATATAAATAATAATAATAATAATAATAATAATAATAATAATAATAATAATAATAATAGTAATCATTTTTCTACTTTATTTTTTATCTCATTTTCTAACCTCAAAATATTCTCCTTGAAATAATTTTGGAGGTAATATTTCCTTTCCTTCTATAGGATGATAGACTTGAATTAGTCTATCTCGTTCTTCCCATTTCGCATGTCTAAGTGTGCCATCCAATTCCCTAATTACTACGAATTTATCCCTATCTCTTATACCAAAACTTATATCCGTAAAAACGTATTTACTTGTATCGAATCCTTCTAACGCTTCATCTTTACTTAATATCACATCTATTTCTTTTCTCGCCTTTATTACAGGAGGCATTTGCAAACGCTTATGGGCTCTCTTTTTTCCGAGATCCACAGCTTCTTGTAATTCTTTATCGGTCAGAAATTTATATTCCGGACATTTTAACCTTTCACCGGTCAAACGTTTTCTAACAGCCTTCTTATAATCGATTCGTGTTAATAACTGCAATGTCTCCTGTACCTCTCGATTAAAAAATATTGGTGCCGGATCAGGTTCCTCGCCTATGAATATTAATTTTTAAATATTTAACAAAATTTTCTCAGAAAATATAACCTAACTAATTTTTATACCCTTCTTTAATTGTGGCGTATTTGATGAATAAACACGACACTTTAAAATTCTTTCACAATATGATCTCTTAAATATCTTGTTTATTGCACGCGAAAACATTATCTCTATTTATAAATTATTAATATTCAAAAATATAGTTGAGAGGATAATGAAAGCGTAACAAAACAAACTAAGGTCCGTTCGACCAATATCGCTTAAGGCGTATGCGCATTCAACGACTTCTACAGACTTACTGCAAATCTTTGGTGATTTTGTACGAGGCGCATTCTATATTAATCAATATTAAACAATCAACGACTCGGGATTTACTTGTACAGAAATGTTAAAATAAAATTATTTTATCTTTAATGGACTATGTGTTTTTTAATCTAATGTAGTATTGTTTAAATATTACTTTATTGTACAGTACATCATACATTGATTAAATAATTATAAAATCATCGAAGCTATAAGTTAATTAAATGTAATAGTACAGAGAAAAAATATTTCAATGTTTTTTTAGTGCGAAAAGAAATTAATACGATACTAACAAAGTCAATCAAACATATATTTCGAACGAATCATAAAATCTGTATATTAATTTACCTATGCAAAGAAGAAGATAATCCACTAATACGTTTAATATGAAAATTAGTTTAGGGAAATAACTCTCTTTTCTTTCATCTCAAATTCATAGCTCAGTATTTCCAACTATGCAATAAAAATATTTACATAAATACGAACATTCTTTTGATTTATTTTCTTCAATCACATCGATTTCTCTAACCAATTATCGATGACCGATACTTTAAGCTCAATTCCGATTGGTTGTTATACTCTAATTGCCATTTTATCTTTCTAACCTTCTTTTTTAAAATATATTTTTATTTCTTTTAAATTAAACTAACATAAAAAATGATCAATTGCGAATTCGTATTTTACACACATTTTGAATTTTCCATAATTCCAACTAATTCAATATCATAGGATCGTATATCCCTATACAAATTTATAACAGACAGTACTACCAAGCTTGTACAAAATGAACGTATGAAAATTTCGTTAGACAACAAATTATTTTTGTAGATAACGTGTTTCATTCAAATTAGTTTAATTATAAAACAAATTTATACGTAAGTTAAATTAGTATGTATATGAGTGATATTATGACATTAACAGATTTTTCAAAAAAGATGTACATTGTAGGGATAATATCTTAAATCAATTACAATTAGTATTTAAATACTGATATTTAATGATAAAGAAGAAATGAAATGGATTCATTAAGAGAACCAGCATTTTATGTAGGAGATATTGATGAAGATATTGATCTCAAACAACCTCCCATTTCTGGAGGAGATTACATCAAGCGTGTTGTGTAAGTAATACTATATTATTAACACTAATAGATAAAATATATTCACATTGTTTCATCTTTTTTTATCTTCTATTATAGAATAGAAGCTCAACAATGTGCCGATGTAGTAGTGGCTGATATAAATAAAGAATGTTTGAAGAAACCTACCATAGATATTCAGCATGTAAGTCAATATGATACTGATAGATTATATTAATATAATATTATTTAAACAACACGAAATAAATACAATAATAGTTAGCAGGATGTGTTGAAGCACCACCATGTCTAGCTCCTACTACCGAATGGCAAGAATGTCAATTAGAAAATTTCACAGATTTAAAATTATACGTTATTCAAATCCAAGATGAGATCAGAACATCTAAATGCAAATGGAAATCTCAAGAGACACAACTGGTACATACATCTATATATTTTCTTAAATTACTAAAAGCATAATATAGATTTTATTTAAAAAAATACTCGTGATTACCATTCCAGCCTAATATAGACGATCAACGTGGTTGGATCACGTATTGTTCCGAGGAATGTAGTAATGAGAACGAAACTCATAGTCCAACATTGACAACTCTTTTACGTATGAAACAACCATTAATAGAACAAGTCTTGGAATATTTAGTTGAATATGTACAAACACAAGGAAAAATTGAATACAAAATTGGACAATGGCTCTATGCTTTATTGGTTGTTTTGGATCTACCATTGAATCCTGATACATGCTCTTGCTTGCGTTCTTTGGCTAGAGCATGTTCTGTTATCAGAGCAAATTCTGTAATATATATTTACTTACAATATTTTTCATTTCCAGAAAAGTTCAGTACGATTTTATTCTAATGTAAAAAAAAAAAAAAAAAAGAAAGAAAGAAAGAAAGAAAAAAGGAAAAAAAATTATAACAACTGTACTCAGCTTTGGCATTGATTATAAATTATGTTAACTCGAGTAAAAGCTTAGTATAAAATGTAATATAATAAGATATGCTTGTTGTCTTCAATTACTGAACTTTTCTCAAATCGTAAATTTTTATAAAAATTACACTTCTAATGCTACACATTTCTGTTTATTTAGAAAAAGTTGGAAGAACACGAAATAGGAGCACTAAATTTGTTTATATGTCTGGTAGCAAGATACTACCGTCAAGTGGATCTTGCTGATCCATATTAGATCAATGTTATAAACGTATTTTTTTCGCGATTATATCATAAAATAATAAAAAATAAGAAATACAAAAAAAAATTAATTAACATTTCCCAATGATATATATGATATTTTTTATCTTTCTTAAATACTATCGAATGTGGGGTACAATGAGGCAAGATATCGATTAAATAAAGTTATATTCGAAGTAATCGATTGATAAGCGATATTGCAAAATTGAAATAATCTTAAGCTATATTCTCTTGGTCCTGTAATAATGCTGTTGCAAATCTTTCCAAGTCGTCGTAACTAAGGTTATTTACTTTGTTCTTCAAGTCTTTTATTAGCTCATTAACGATTGATTCTGCTTCAGATTCTGTATAGTAATGCCTTAAAACTCTGGTAACCTCATCTCTCAAAATTTGCGTTCCAGTTTTGTGATAAGATTTAGCCTCACTTGGTCCTTCTTCTGCTTTCTTTATAACAACTAAGTTAAGTCTACTTCCATCCTTAATTGCTGGATAAAAACTTAATGGCTGTTCATCTAAAATCGAATATGACTAATAATAAGATTTTTTTTTTCTTTTTTTTTCTTTACTTTTCTTTTGTGTGACGTGTATGCGCGCGCGTATATATATTTTTTGTGTGTGTGTATGTATGTGTGTGTGTACACATATAAATTTTTAAATGCAATATTAAATCACTTTACCGGCCAATGTTTTGCCCGTAAGCAACAATCTTTGTTGTGGTACATCAATGCCTAAAAGGTCACTTAATTTATGCTTCAGTTGTAAGACAGTTTCTGTTGGCATAATCTGAAACAATGGAATATATCATGCACGACAGACGACATAAAGTACACGATATTTCGACTAAACCAACATAAATTTCTAATCAAATCAATTGAAGTAAGACTACATATATATATAAAACAAACATAGTACAAGTTTACAAAATTTGAAATATTTGTATTACTCACATCGATAATATATTCTTTCCCCTGAAGTTTTTTCACGATAACTTTCATGATGCGTGTATTTAGTCTATTACCGCGTTGATAAAACAATTCGAGTTTGGTTAAGTCAAATTTGTCGAAAGAACAGAACTTTAAGCGATGCAGATAAAAATTGTATCATTTTATTGAAGAGGTTATATTTTGCGACGCACGACGACTAAGACTCCGTTATACACTTTTTCTGTCTTTTCCAACTACAAACGAACACGACGGTGTTAAAGCTGTTCAACCAATATCGGTCGAGACGAGTGTGACTTTAGCGACGATTGCGGAAAAAAAATGAACTAAAAACGAACCTTATCCCTTCTCTCGATCCCTCGTATCGATGTGTGTGCCTGTGAAATTATATTACCCCTTATGCCATAAGCGCGCGTGAATTGAAAAACCTGAGTCGAGACATCAATCGGTGCATGTAGTTACAATAATGAAAACAATGATTTCGTATAAAAAAAATTATCATTCGAACGAGTCTTTGATTAATAAAATCGAACAAGAATTACGTTCATAAAAATTAATGACGTAAAATCTTGAAAACGCGTAGGAAGAGAACCCCCATGAGGGGAAATAGAACCTAAATACGCAGCGATCGAAGCGCTACCTGGTAGTAAGTTTTTAAAAATTTATTATCTACAACGTCAGACTTTAGAATAATCAATAATTATTCATTATTTGTCATCTTGTAATAAACCAAATTATTTATTTATTGGAGGATAGATTTAACCTAACATTGCAATTGAATGTTTATAAAAATGACGAAGCAAAATCGAATACTTTCAAATCAAATAATATTCTTTTATAATAATAAATAGCATTCTCTTTTTTTTTCTTTATACGTATTTAATATACAAGTATGTTAAATGTAATAATATTATATGGATATACATATATAGACACAAGCATATATAGGATCGCACGACTTTTATTGTAGCATAGTATATTTCTGTAATATTAATATATAACAAGTAATTATAAATTTTATAATTAATCCCTTATTAACGACTTACTATAATTGCGCATTGACGAATTATTTCATAGAACGTTATGAATCATTGACGAACTATTTCGTAGATATATTATAAACCGTTAACTAACTAATTCATAGATGTATTAAATCCTGGCAAATTAATTTTCAGTCACGTGATAGGTTATTGACGAATTAATTCATACAGAAGTAGATCATCGAAAATATTCTTCAATTCTGCTTAATTTAATCCTTTTATACAGTTTAATTGTTTAATTTTTTTTATAGATTCATTTGTAAAATTTAAGATCAAAGTTCTTTTTTTTGTCACGAGATAGCGCTGAATCGACGAAATAGTTACAAGTCGACATTTCTACTATAAACAAACTCTATGACTGTTCTTTTTCTGTAATCGGCATGGGTCGGCCGAATTGTGTGCGAATCTGAGTGACAGACTAAAAACCTCGTTTTTCGTACCTTTTAAAATCTATTATTTCTTTCTATCAAAATGGCTTCAAGGACACAGTCAAGAAGAATTCCTGAAGTAGAACCACGAATTGATTACGTTCAATGCGATGGATTAGTGGTAATGAAAATGGTAAAACACTGTCATGAGGAGTCTATGAGCAACATGGAAGTTGCACAAGGGGCACTTCTTGGTTTAGTTGTACAAAATAGATTGGAAATTACTAATTGTTTTCCTTTTCCTAAAAACGATGAAATCGCTGACGAAGAAGAGTATCAATTAGCTATGATGCGTAGACTTAGATGGTACGTATAAATAAATTTTGTAATATATTTCGGATTATTTATATTATATATCTATGTATTTTTTTTATTCGTAGGGTTAACGTTGATCACTTTCACGTTGGATGGTATCAAAGTGCAGACGTTGGTAATTTTTTAAATGTATCACTTTTGGAATCGCAATATCATTATCAAACGTCTATAGAAGAATCTGTTGTGCTTATTTATGACACTGCCAAGTCTGCTAGAGGCTTTTTAACTCTTAAAGCGTATCGTCTCACTCCACAAGCTATACAAATGTATAAGGAAGGCGAATTTACACCCGAAGCTTTACGGGCTCTTAAAATTGGTTATGAAAGTCTTTTTGTGGAAATTCCTGTTGTTATAAAAAATAGTAATTTAACAAATATTATGATGTCAGAGTTGGAAGAAATGATTCCAGAAGAAGAAGGCACTAAATATTTAGATCTTGGAACTGCTACAGTATTGGAAAATCAACTACGCTGTTTGATGGATCGCGTAGATGAATTAAATCAAGAAGCTATGAAATTCAATAGATATCAACAATTAGTTGTTCGACAGCAGCAAGACAAAAATCGTTTGTTAGCAAAGAGAGCTCAAGAAAATGCTGCAAGAGCTGCTAAAGATGAACCACCACTCCCTGATGATGATATTAACAAAATAATGAGACCTTTACCAGTACCACCAAGATTAAATCCAATGATTGTTGCAGGACAAATTAATACTTACAGTGAACATATATCGCAATTCTGTGCACAAAGCTTAGCTAAATTATATATTACTCAGAGTCTTCAACATGCTAAAGAATCCAAATCTTCCAACTAATGAAATAACAATATACATGTCATAAATGATTATGTTACTAAGCATTTGTAATGAAACATTAAATCTATATAAAATATCATACTATGTTTTCTAATCTTGTCCACACATATTTGAAAGGTAAACATGATCTTTTTACGTAATTATATATTAATAGTGCACAAATATAACGATTGAAAAATATAATTAAATTCTATTTTGTTCGCGAGTTGTAAATATTATAATTTAATGACAGTACGATTTTAAGAACAAAAAATGAACAACTACTCTAATGGACATGATTAAGAATAAACTTTATTTTTTATAATTGAATTATTAAATCTACAAGCTTTAGGAAGTATATATCCACATCTTCCTTCTATTTTAATAGATATATCATCATCTGCTCTAGTTTTACCAATATTTACTAACATTATAGGTTTTTTAGCATTTAGAGCTTGAAGTACAATTCTATAACCAGAAAATGTACTTAAAGAAGTTCCAAGAATTAATAATGAACTTGATTGCTCTACTATATTTTTTACATTTTCTACAACTTGGCGGGGTACATTATCACCAAAAAAAACTATGTCTGGTTTCAATATACCACCACAATTTCCACATGGTGGAACACTAAATCCTTCAGTTTCTTCCTATTAAAAATTATACAAATTGTTATAAAAATACACCTATAGATAACACTTATTAAATTATCAAAAATACCTGAGTTAAATCTACATCTCCATCAGGTCTTATCATTTCAGAATGACTATTTAAAAGTGGATTGAGTTCCTTAAGAATATTTTGAAAGTTAGATCGTTCTATTTTATGAGTACAATTAAGACACATTACTCTAAAGGCTGTACCATGAAGTTCTATAACATTTTTACTTCCAGCTTTTGTATGTAAATTATCCACATTTTGTGTAACGATATATGACACCTTGCCTATTTCTTCAAGATTTTTTAATACTTTATGAGTATCATTTGGTTGAAACGTTGAAAATCTATATTGTAAAAATTTCTAATATTCAATCATAATATACTGTAGAATATATTTTATTTAAATAAGAAAGAATAATTCAAACCTAGGCCATCCTATATAATTTCTTGCCCAATATCGTCTTCTAATAAATTCGTTAGAACAAAAATCTTTGTAAAGAACTGGTCTTCGGCTGCTTCTCGCATAAATACCAACACCTGCAGATCTATAATCTGGAATCCCACTTTCTGTGGAAACCCCAGCACCGGTTAAAACACATATTTCATTGTTATTTTCTATAAAGTTTCTTAATTGTAATATATCTTCTTGTCTGACCGGATTGGATACAGGTACAAATGTAAATTGTGACATCCGACATGTTTGAACTATAACAAATTTATAGTAGTAACACAACTGATAAAGTTTATGTAAAATTTATGATAGTAACACACTTGATAAAATTTTCAATCAAATCAATAACAGTAATAGTAGTGTACTAATTTATATCGATCAATAAACTTACATCGTAATAATTGTAAAAAGGATGACGAAAGCATTTTAAAAAAAAATCAAAATTGTACTAGTCTATAATTAATATATCGTGTTCACTGTTAACATATAGAAATCATATAAAATATTTCAATGTTCTTTAGAAGTTTATTGATCTTGTTTTACATATTTGCATATCGTTTCCTCATATTTACGAATTTACACAAATATATAATTAATAACAATAAAGTTAACCTTAACTTTTATACCACTATATAAAATATATATATATATATATATATATATATATATATATATACATGTGTGTGTTTGACGATTATAAATTAAGTAGGAGTGTAGTAGGAATTTTTTTTCTATACGAAGTTTTTATGTATATAAACTACACACGATTAAATATTTATAAATTATAATTTTATAAAATATTATTCGTTTAGAATGGAAAGGGATGTATCATAAATAGAAATTTATTACTTAATTTACTAATTCTTTTTTTACATACGAAGTAGAAATTGAAAAGAAATAATTATTTTAATTAATTATTTAGTAAATAAATTCATCTATATATTGACAATACACATTAATAAAATGTTTCGTGATTTTAATGCTCTTATATTTGATATTATGTTGTATATCTTCATAATAGGTAAAAAAATTAATATGTTTTTTTTTTGTAATATTTTATATTCATAAATGTATATAAAAATTTTTTCTGTAAAAAAAAATTTTTTTAAGTAAAATTTAATTTATTATCTTCATCTAGATACGTAGTAACTCAACAGCGTCACCAGAGAGCGCGACAGTCGCGCCATATGGATGCTCACAAGCCAATCAGAAAGCAGCATTGCGATAATCCGAAGGATATCCAGTTAACGCACTTTGACGAATGTATTTCTAGTTAATGGTCTTTCTCGTTCGTAGCTCGTAAGTGTCTAGATCTTTTCACAATGAAGGTACGTATCCAATAATATTTTTAAGATCCTTCTTCCCTCAAACAATTGAATTATTTTTAAAAATACTACGAGGTCTCGTATATATTTCTTTCGCATTAGTAATTTCAACAAATCATATTTTTATATTTAGTACAGATTATTCAAATCATCGTCGTTGATGTTGCTACCGCTATTTGTTTATTAGTTTAAAATCTTTGATTATATATTTATTTTTTCATATAATAATATATTATATTCGTTTAAGAGTATGAATTTTCGATATTATTTTTCTAATTAACATCATTAACGAATTAACGAATAAGCGTTGAGAATACAATCTAACCTTTGTAATAAATTTATTTTTGTTTATAATAAAATTTTTATTAAATTTTTTTTTTTTTTTTAATGTTTATTAATATTGTTCTGTTACAGTTGAACGTATCGTTCCCGGCAACGGGATGTCAAAAATTATTCGAGATTTCGGACGAGCATAAGCTCCGGATGTTTTATGAAAAACGAATGGGAGCAGAAGTGGAAGCTGATTCTCTTGGAGATGAATGGAAGGGATATGTAGTACGTATTGCTGGTGGCAATGACAAACAAGGTTTCCCTATGAAACAGGGTATTTTAACCAATGGCAAGTATTTTTTTTAATTTAATTTAACGTCGTATGTATAACTCCTTTTGTCTTAAGAATAATGTTATAACAATACCTTTAATAGGTCGCGTACGTTTATTATTGTCGAAGGGTCATTCGTGCTACAGACCTAGACGTGACGGCGAAAGGAAACGTAAATCTGTACGTGGTTGCATTGTCGACGCAAATTTGTCTGTACTTGCCTTGGTAATTGTGAAGAAGGGAGAGCAGGTAAGATAAATTTAGAAATGCTACATATTTCCATGTTGTAAGGGTGTACACAAGACTGATAAATAATCTTGAAGTACTATCGTAGACATGGTAGATTAAATATCATTTTAATTTGGGAAACTGTTCCATTACTTTGACTCTTTCTCAGTGTACTAATGAAACAATTAAAAATTGATAAATTATTTCTTTTATTAGATAATTATAGTATCTAATTCTATCAATATTTGTTTTTATTCAGGAAATTCCTGGACTTACCGATACGCAAGTTCCACGACGTTTAGGACCAAAAAGAGCTAGCAAAATCCGTAAGCTTTTTAATCTTACAAAGGAGGACGACGTACGTCAATTCGTCGTTAAAAGACCTGTTCAGAAAGAAGGGAAGAAAGAACGACTAAAGGCACCTAAAATACAGCGTCTTATTACTCCGTTAACATTACAGGTATAGTAGAAAAAAATAGTTATCGACGTAAATCGATATTATCGAATAGTTTAAATAATAACGATCTATTCGTATGTATTTACAGAGAAGAAGACATAGGCGTGCATTGAAGAAGAGGCGTTGCTTAGCTCGTAAGGAGCAGGCTGCTGATTATGCCAAGTTGCTGGCTCAAAGACAAAAGGAGGCAAAGAATAGACGTAAGGAAGAAATTAAACGAAGACGTAGTGCTTCTATGCGCGATTCAAAATCATCAAGTCAGTCTGCACCAATAGCAACGCAGAAATAAAAGAAAATTTCAAATGCATTGTAAGAAGTATCTATAAGGTATTAAAGATAAGATATAGTCTGTCTACAAAATAAGATAGAATTAAGCTAATAACTCTAAGTTCTAATATATATTATAATTTGAATTTCAATTTGAATTTGAATTTATTTATTTAGGTGTAAATACACAGTATATATGAATTATATATACATAAATCTTATAAATTGCATATTGCAATTCCTGTTGAGTATTTACACAGTCCTAAACAAAAGCTGGACAAGCAGTATAGAGCCTAAATTAAGTGGTGCTTATAGGTATATATATATATATACACACACCAGCTAATTATTGCTTAATGTAGATTGTGTAGATCATAAAAGTAACCTAGCTTTTGATAATTTTGTTATCTACTAATTTATTTTTAGAACATTCTTCAAACCAATATTACAATTGCATTCACACGTATAACAATAATAATCTTATGATGACAACATTAAAATCATTTTTTATTAAAATATATTTTTTACGAAGTAGGTTATATTAATTCGAAATACGAAAGTCTCGAAATATTTAGATGTATATATCGATATTCGAGTTGCTGTATACACCCTTCGATATGTTTTCGATCTCGTTTCTCATTGGTCAAGCGTCCTATGACGTATCAGCGTATGTAGAAATCCAAAGAGATGTTTCCACTCTAGTCACCCCTACTATTTACCATGCCCCGCCCAATACAACTTGATCCAATACACGTTTCGACGCAACTAAACATTCCAACATGGTTCGCTATGTATCACTCTCGTATGTGTCGTGTGTTCTTTATTAATTGTTATAAGTGTCCTTATATTTACGAAATCCAGACAAATTGATATTATTTTTCAAGAATACATGCATATATTTTCGACGTTAAAGAAGAAGACACGAAAAGGATCTATGGTATGTAAAATCGTTATCAATTGATTCATAGCTTATAATTTAATTCGTTGCTTTCATTACTCATATTTCCAATTTTTAGTTTCGTTCTTTTATAGAAGACTAACGCGAAACTTGTATCAATAAGTAATTATTAATATTAATTTATTTTAATTGTGATATATATACAATATTTGAGAAGATTTTTAGTATTAAGAAAATTAGTACATGTTGAACGCCACGCCTTAGGTTCTTCGTTTACGCATAACTTCATTTCTTTGGAGTCTCGAACGTTAACGTATTTTAATGGTTAGGTTATGATAACATGATCAAGTTTAAAATAAGATATATATTATTTAATTAGAGATTATACACTGTATATGTGTATGCTTTTATCATAAATAAATAAATAAATATATATATATATATATATATATATGCATATTTGTTTACGGTCGAACCACGTAAATGTGTACTCAAGAGATTTCTCTTTTTATTTCTTTTTCAGAAATAACTTAAATTTATAAAATGTCCATTCTAGACGAGCGTGAAGAATACCTGAAGAATCCATATTTTGTGAAGCACGAATACGGAGATTTTACGCCGTTTTATATTACCATCACCATTTGTTCTGTAATAGGGGGATTTATATTTCTTTTGAATATCGTCTTTTGCTGGTGTTCCCGTCACAGAGCTTACTGGCAAGATCGTCATACTGGTAAATCTAAAATTTATAGGATATATTTTTTTGTTTCTTATATGATTACTATTATTATTATTATCTTTAGGTTATATTTTATATTTATTCGTAATTCGTATATAGTCTCATCATATAGGTGTATTCAATAGTTATAGATAGATAATATATAGATATAATTAACCTGAGTTTGTTTTTGTTAGGAAATCGATACATTCAATCTTTGTGGACTGTATTGCCACATAAAACTCCACCTTTGGATTTAAGTGAATTAGAATCCGTTCAAACTACAAATCCGATAATTAAGTCTGAAGTAGTAGAATATCACGACACTGAATCTCAAGGAAAGGGTTCTCATTCACAGGAATACTTGGAAATGCATAAACGTGAAAGTGAGATTTAATTTCACTTTAATTTTAATGTTTTATGATTGAAAAACGTATGTACAAAAATCAGAAAAGATTGCACACATTTAGTATTAGTATAGAAGAAGCACCCTCTGTGTTTCTTATTTGTACAAAGTAGAAAATAATATTGAAAGAAAGATTAATAGATTGAAAAAAAACAAAGTTCTAATCGAAAAGTAGCTTAAAATTATTGCACAATGAGTTTACACGTATTTTGGCCAGCCAGTGCCTGCTTAACACTTTTTGTAGTTGGTGTTATAATGGTACTACTCAAGTATGGACCACGTATTTGTAAAGTACGTCATGAATCTCTTCCCTCTGATCAAGAATGGGAAGGGAAAACCTATTCGCGTAAACTTTCTGTTTCCATAGCATAACATAGAAACATATTTTTAAATACTTTCTAGAAATATATAGGAAAGATATATAGTTTACAGCTTTTACAAAATTCTTTTAGAGAAATAGTTGCACAGTTATGAATATTGTTATTAGCAAACATAGTTCAAAGATCTCTCAATATTATGAATGTTGTGTTCTTATAGGTTATGAGAGACATACGTTCTATTATAAATGAAACGTACTTTAATTCCGTCCATTTCTATACTAAAGAGAGCATTACATCTATATATATATATATACTACATTTTTATTAATTATATATAACAAACAATTTTCTATACTTGAAAGATTTTTTTTTTATATCGATATACAACTATACACATTTTATTTGGACTTTAAAAATATTAATGAAGGATGTTTGGAGTTGAAACAATAGGCTTGACATTTTTAATGACATAAGAAAATTTGTGCAAAAAAAAAAAAAAATGACTTTGAAGAAATCTCTAATAATAGTCAAAGCAAAGATAATATTTAAATCCGTCCATGATTTTATATTAATAAATATTATGTACTTTGCATGATCTATTATACCTAGGATATAATATATACAAATATTTTGTATTTTTTATATAGCCAATTTTTTCACTACAAATAAAATGCTTTTCTTCGCATAAAAATTCCTATTGTATAATTTTTTATTCATAGGAATAAGATTATAATTATAATATTAAAATAATATTATATAAAAAAAAATGAAATATATAAGAGCATACAAAAATATATTTAGATTTTATATATAATATTTAATTTTTATTGACAACATTGGATTTTTGTTACATGTGTGTAATGGTTACACGGTATTATTTAATAATTAATAGATACATTATACAATTTTTTTTTTTTTTATTATGTAATGTCAGTTCATAAATAAATCCAGTGATGATTCAGATAAACTATAAGATATACTCGAGTCAAGAAGTTAGAAAGAAAAAAGAAAAGAAATTAATATTTCTTAAAAGATCATAAAACACAAATTGAATCTTTACTTTCTGAACTATTCGGTTCAATCGGTCGAATAAAATTTGATTATGTTCGTGGCAGTGGCTAAATGCTTACTGCATAATGCAAAAGAAAATAATAATAATAATAATAATAATAATAATGATAATTTATTTATAATAACGAGCTTAAACTATTTTAACAGAGTATCAATGAAACTTGACGGTAATCGAGCATGATATCGATAATAATGTACTTGAAAATTTTTGTCGATTACAATGTTGTAAATTGGCAAAGCGAATAATAATAATAGTAATAATAATAATAGTAATAGTAATAATAATAATAATAATAATAATAATTACATATCGAAATTCTTATTCTCATGTAAAGAGAGAGAGAGAGACATTAAAAGTCTAAGTTGTGTTTAGTATCGTCGAAGGATTTGAAAAAATTAATTTTTCTAATAGTTTAGCGTATTTTCTATTAATGCTATGTTACAATGCTGTTTAAAACACGAAGAACTCTCTTTTATTTTTTGTTTTTTATTCTTTTCTTTTTCTTTTTTTGTTTCTTAAGTTCCACACACAGAGAAGTCAAGCATGATATTTTTGTTTAATACTTAATAGACACGTTTACTGATAATAATAACTATATATAATAATAATGAGCCCATAGAGAACGTATAATGTGTATAACGCTATCTTAAATTCTACTATTTCAATAAATTTTATTTTTAATCATCACGATGATATGGCGTATATGTATATACGTTATCTAGACGATAAACTACGATTTTTGATCATGCCTGTGTACACTCGATATATTTATTTCATAATCGAGGCACGAAAAATGTTACCAAAAAGGCGTACTCGACTTTTATTTATTTATTTATTTTATTTAATTAATTAATTACTTATTTTTCTTATTATATTAATTTTTTTTTTTGGTTTTCATTTTTAAAACTTTTTTATTTTTATTCCTTTTTTTTTTTCTTTTTTCTTCTTCTTTTTGTTGTTATTGTAATTGTTGTTCTCGTTACCGACAAACTTTTGTATACACATTTAGATTTAAAAACAACATATATCGATCTCGTCGAGCTTGGGAAAAAACATTTTGATTTTCTATAGTTTCAGAAAAGATGTTTTATAATTCTTGAATGCCATTCTTGACCTCAAAAGGTGAACATTACCATGGCCGAGAGATAGTACCGAGAATTATAAAACTTTTCGAGACAATGTAATATGTTCATTTGATTTTTATGCTCATCGGCTTTTCTTTATTTATTTATTTATTTATTTATTTATTTATTTATTTTATTTTATTTTATTTATTTCTTTACTTTATTTTATTTATTTATTTATTTTTGTATCCTTAGCGAGTTCCATTCAGAGAGAGATATACGGAATATAATTCTTTTTTTTTTTTTAGCATTTTTTTGGTTTTCTATTTTATTATTTTTTATTTATTTTTTCTTTTTTCCAACGATTGTGAAACTTTATAGAAGAGACACTTGTGTTTGCTTGCTTGCTTACGTGCGTACGTGCATGCGTGTGTGAGTGTCAGCGCGCTTGTGTATGTGTGCGTGTGTGTATGTGTTCGAAAAATAGTGGAAGATATTAAGAATACATATCGCGGATAATGGAATCGTTATCGAAGACCGTGCATATTATTACACAAAATATACACAATCATTTTTTAAACATCGATACACCGTACAGCTATTTGATAAGTTCGGAAAATGTTTTCAACGTGACATTTTTTTTTCTTTTCTTTTTTTCCTATTTTCATATTTTCTTTTGCTTTTTTTAATCTTTAAACGGATTTCAAGTACCCCGTTAAATTAAAATTAAAGGAACAGAAGAAAAAAATAAAATATAAATCAGCAAAAAAATTAATCGTGCTTAAAAAGGTGCTCAATATAATTTTAAGTTACCGAATGGGATTATCTATATTTCGTATATCGTTCTATATATACTTTTTATTTTTTTGTTTGATTCAGAGAAAAAATGCGTCATGATCGACGTCATAAAAATGTTAATATATATGTACAGGATGGGACAAAAGTCTTAAGGCATGTCAAAAGTTCCTAAGTGATTATTAGAAATCGATTAGACTTCTTTACGAGACCTTTTAGGCTTCTACTTAGGCTTGCAGTTTTACAAGCTGAACTTGTAATTTTACAATCTTAAAAAAAAAAAAGTTAGCCTATATATAAAAAGTCTCGAAAAAGAGAGTGATTGATTTTTAAGATTATCTATAAACTTTTGACTCATCTAGAGATTTTCAGTCCATCCTGTATGAGTATATATATATGTATATATCGGAATATATTCGAAAGATTAAAAATTCGTATCGTCAAGTAGATTTTAAGATTTTATTAAGGGAGATTTAACGGTGGTACCTTTATCTCTCTATCTCTTTCTTTTATCAAAAAACGTTCTTGAGAAATTCCTCCTCAAGAAAAAATTAAATTAACAATTAATTAATATATATATATATATATATATATATATATGCCACATTTAAATTATTTGTCGACAAAAATTAAAGAAGTTTTAAGAAAAAAGGAAAAAAAATATATATATATATAAAATGTATTTCGCGGAATAAGATTTGGCCACGAAAATGGAAGAGTTGATCATAATTAAATATATATAGAGAAGCAGTTGTATCCTATACGATCGACGCGATTAGTATAAGATAATAATAATAATTCTTTCTAATGCGATATCGTGAGAGTGTTTTTTATTTTTTTTATTTTTTATTTTTTATTTTGATTTCTTTATTCTTTCTTTCTTTTCGCTTCTTACGTACGCGTTTAAGGTATCACGTACATTTACCGATTTTTTTAACGTCGATCATTAGATTTGTTTATTAGACAATCGGGAAGATTCGTTTCTATGTTTCTTTGTTTGTTTGTTTGTTTGTTTGTTAGTTTGTTTGATTTTATTTTTTTTTTGTTTACTCAACAAAATTGTACGCCTACACAGAAACGTTTATTTATTTATTTATTTATTATTATTATTATTATTATTTCAACCGATCGACGACAATGTCTCGATCGTAGTAAGTATACTCGCGATTTATTAATAACGACAATTCATTAATAAAACATATTTATATATACGTCGAAGAGGAAACACAAGAATGCATTTTTTTTTTTCGTTGCCCGTTGTCGGATTTTTTTTTTTTTTTTTTTTGATCGCCATGTGTTTTACAAAGGGACACGGTACACGGTTTTAAACAAGAAAATTATCTTACTGCTTGCCCGACTTCTTGTTCGATCGTTCGCCTGTAAAGGGATTAAAAAATATTAAATCTATGATATAATAATATAATAATCTATAATATATATATATATATATATATATATATATACATTTCTAGTGATTACATACATAGTGATACGAGATATACAGGATGAATCAAGAGTTCCTAAGTGATTTTAAAAATCAATTACTCTTTACCAAGACATTTTTTAAGCTAATTTTTTAGACGAGTTAGATTACAGTTTTACTGCATCCGAAAGAGGTAAAATTAGCCTAAAAAGTCTCGAAAAAGAGTAATTGATTTTTAATATCAACAAGAAATTTTTTATCCATCCAATATTACATATCACTAAATATTATATATATATATATATAATGTTTATAATAGAATTTATTAATAATATTATAGAGTCGAAAACACATTTGATTGAATATATACGTGATAGTAGCAATCATCGAAATTCTAATTCATAATGAAAGTTTGATTATATTTATACGTAATATGTATATAGATATATTTACTTTTTGGTTTAAGTAAGGAAGAGAGAAAGAAAGAGATTATGTTTAAGAGCGAAACATTTTTGCGCATCACTTTAGCCGTTCGTTCTGTCCATGACCCCGTAGAGACATTTCAAGAAGCTATCTTTAACTCTTTCAATGCCGCCATCGAGTACACTCGATGAAGAGAGGACAGAGGGAGAAGGGTTCCCTCTCGTTATCGATGTGGGTGTTGCTATCCTCCACTTCTTCATCGAGTCGAACGAACGCCGAATATTTGTGCTACTTGTTCTGATAAAATCTTTCTTTCTCTCTTTTTTTCTCTCTATTTTTTGTTCTTCTCTCTATTTTGGATATACAACAACGTTACTCAATTAATTTATTTATATTTATGAAAGATACGCAAAAAGAAGAGTTTTTTAATCAAAGATAATTTATTTTTTTTTTTCGTTTTGTGTCTCTCCATTTCGCATGCATGCATGCATGCATAGAAATTTATTACTTAATTTATTTATTATTAGAAGAGTTACGTACGAAACTTTTTTTGATAATGAAATTATTACCTATTTATTAATTATTTTTTTTTTAGTTTGTTTAAATTTTGCTGTATACACAAAAATGTTATTTAATTCATTTATTTATAAATTTTCTATATTTATTTATTTTTTTTTTTTTTTTGAATTAGAAAATATGAATACATATATACCTCCTTTGGTAGATTTCTTGGTATTGGTCTCCGGTTTACACCTCTTCGTAATCAAACGCGTCTTCTCGCAAGTGGGATCACTGTTCGCCTTCAAATTATCCACTCTCGTCGATAGTTGATTCACGCATCCGCTCCATGTGCCCTTTTCGTACCGACACGCTGCTCTCCCCGCCACGCATATAATCATAGGACCATAAACTCTGTTATCGTTATTCTTTAGGAGAGATTATTAAAGAGGAATTACATTAACATAAATAAATATACCGATTTTTGAAAAAAAAAAAAAAAAAAAAAAAGAAAAAGAAAAACAAAAATCATACAACTTTTCGTTGATCAATGTATATCGCATAAGTCAAAGTTAAGATTTTAATTACGTAGAAATTAGTATTGCAAGATATCATCGCAAATAATTAAAATTTGATAAAAGAAACGGAGAGATAGAAAACTATATATATACATATATACATACAGGATGAGTCAAAAGTTTCAAAAGCTCGTAACTTAACAATCTGAAAAGGAAATTAACTTAAAAAATTAAGACAAAGAGTATAATTAATTTCAAAAAGAAACTTAGGAACTTTTGATTCATCCCTGTTTATATATACATACCATACATACATACATACATACATAGATATATATGTATAATAGAGATCATGCGCTTTTACCTTTTTTGCATTTCTTCTGAATAGTCTTAGTTTGTTCGCAAGATTTGTCCCCCTTTTTAAGATTAAGAGTTCGGGAACGAGTGTTGGTTTTTGAATCGCACTCCGACCATTGACCCTTGACGTATCTGCACGAAGCGGCGCTGCTGCCGGATGCTGCATCAGAGATGCAAAACGTCAATAGAGATAATTGGAGAGTGCGGCCGGATCAAGTGGATAGAGAAACTTGGAAGAGCGTAATATATATATATATATATATATATATATATATATATATATATATGTAACAACGACGACGTCGTCGTCGTCGTCGTCGTCGTCGTCGTCGTCGTCATCGTTGTCGTTGTCGTCGTCGTCGTCGTCGTCGTCGTCGTCGTCGTCGACAACATCGACGGCAATAGCGATGGCGGCGGCCTTAATTGCGAACGAACGTGCCCTCGTCGTTCTCGTGCGTTACCGATAATTGCACTCTCACACCGTTGCACGTTCGAACCATAAACGGAAACTGTCGCGACGTTATTACGATGGTAATTGAAATTCGTTGTAAATTAAGCGTCCATTTTGGATCGCATCGATACTAAACATGACTTTCTAATCATTATTATGTATTAGAAACGTTCCATTTTTATAGCATGTTTCTTTGATATCTCGTATTTCGATATCATCTCATTCTGTGCAAATTTTGTGTGAACGTTAGGTATTAGAAAAGAAAAAAAAACAAAAAAAATAGAAAAGAGAACGTAACGATTGAGATAATACTAATTTTATACAATGGTAATTGAAATTAATTGTAAATTAACCATCCATTTTGGTGGTCTTGATTACGTCGATACGAAATTTAACTTTCTAATTGTGTTAGAAACTTTACTTTCTTCTTAGTTAGATGCAACCCTTGAAAGGCTCCATCATGGAAGACACGAAACTTGACGTTCCCTGATCGAATTAGAATTTTCCTAATTGAATAGTTTTATTCAAACTATATTATTAGTGATAACGTTATCGAGAAACAATGTATTCATTTTTTTTTTCTTTTTTTATAAACAGCAAACAAAATCAACTTAAGATTCAGATTATCGGTAAGGACGATTTTATTATAAAACAAATCTCGCGTATTTAGTTATGTAACCGTACGAAAAAATGTTGTCATCGATAATTAATTTTCTCACATTTATAAATGATTGTTTTAACAAAATCTATCTTTCGCGTGGTATTAATCAGACCATACTGACATCAACACGAACATAAACCTTCTCTTTTCTGTTATCTGGAAAGATACTTCGATTTCCGATGGTTCGAGCTTTCTGGCGTAAAAAACATGGAGAGAAAGAGAGAGAGAGAGAGAAAGAGAGAAGGGGGGGGGGGCCATTGATATGTTTATACACCCGAAGGCTCGATGCGGCACAACACGGTGTACCTCGATCGATTAAGCACAGAGAGCTTTTGCGGTCATGGAAGAAGCTCTTATAGTAAGAAAGAAACGAGAGAGAGAGAGAGAGAGAGAGAGAGAGAGAGAGAGAAGAGAAGAAGAAGAGGAGAAAGAGGAAGAATATTTTAGATATCACGATTTCTTTCTTCTTTTTCCTGGTTGAATGATATTCCAGCAACTATATTTTCCTTTCTCGTTCCTTGAGAAAAAAAGAAGACGGGTAGGAAGATGATGGAGAAAAGTGAAAAAAAGAAAGAAAAAAGAGAGAGAGAGAGAGAGAGAGAGAAAGGGGTTGGGAGAAAGAACGATGATGTACAAAGAGGGCTTTCAAGCAAAGTCTCTTTCTCGAGAGTCCAACGTAGTATATATGTATACGTAAGTATAGGTAGTATAAAGAGAGCGTACGCTTAAGAGCTTACATTTATTCTCTACGTTGGTTCCTTCTCTCTTTCTCTTTTCCTATTTTTTCTTCCTTTTTTCTTATTTTTTCTTTCTTTTTCGTTTTGGTACCTACATACATAATACCACCGATCCCTTCGTGTATATCTGTGTGCGTTTGAAGCGTAAACGATCTTTCCTTTCGTATTCGGATTACTTGAAAATGAAAAAACACGTCTGTGATAAATTGCCATAGAGATTGAATTATAACGTTATCGAGACTACGAATTTATTATATATCTATATATGTGTGTGTGTGTATTATATATTATATATGTGTTAAGTAATTAATACGGATATTATAAATAATGATAAACAAAATCCGGCAGTATCATAAATTTCGATGTCAGGATTACATTTTTTTAAGTAATTTTGTGTAATCGATTTTTTACAATACTCGATTTTATTTGTCATTATTTATAATGTCTGTATTAATCATCTCTTTCCAAAATATATATTTATATATATATATATTACAAGTCTATAAGCTCTTAAGCGTATGCTCTCTTTATATATTAAGGTATACTTAAGAATATTTAACTCTTATCGATCGAAGAACATTATTAACTAGAAAAAAAATTTTGAAAGAATTTTGATATGTATAGATCATCTTTATAATACAATTGGTTATTATAATAACGTAAAAATGTTTTATAAAAACCTAGATATATCAAAAGCAGAAGAGAAATGTAATTGGTAGATAAGCATTTAATTATCATCGTGGGTAATGAATGGATAATATTATCAAGATTACGTATTTATCAACACGCAGTGACGATAATAGGTATACTTAGGAATATTTAATTCTTATCAACTCCACTAATATTAAAGCTAAAAAGAAATTTTCTTAATTAAAAATTTTTTTCTTTTTTACTTTTTAATGCTCCAGAGAACATTTTGATATGTTATAAGATTTATTAGTAAAAAGTTTTTATGCATATTATCTAAGACACAAGATAAAAAAAAAAACAATTACAATTTTAGCGTTATTAAGAATGAGATTGATAAGGATTAAATAATTATTTAGTGACCGACGATAGTACTCGAAAAGATTGTATAGAAATCGTTAATTGGTTCATGATTATTGTAATCTGCTCTCGTTGAGGGATCGAGACAATTCTTTAGATTATTATTAATTCAAAAGTATCTATGTATCTTTTTTTTTCTGTTTTTTTTTTTTTTTTTTTTTTTTTTTTTTTTTTTTTGAGAGAACGCACTTGTCGAGATATTGTAGGAAAAATGAAAAGACTGGATTGAATATTTTAAAGAAAATCTCAAGGGAGCAACATCTCTCTCTCTCTCTCTCTCTCTCTCTCTCTCTCTCTCTCTCTCTCCCACTCACTCTCTCACTCTGTCACTTTTTCTCCTCCTTTTTCTCTCTTCGAAACGATTAATTAAGGTTAATGCTTCGTACCTCGTTCCTTGGTGCCACGTACAGTTCGTACAAGAATCTCCTTATCGTCTTCTTCCCAAAGCACAGATTCTGCTCTGACAGTGCTGAGGAACATCGACGTGGCGACGAGGACCAACGCTAAACTCCACCACAGCTTCATTCTGTCGACCAATTCGTTTGTTCATGAAACAAAAGATAAAGAGTGTAACTAAATGTATAGAAAAGTGGAAGAGCCTCGTTAAATCTTGCCTTTAATTATTACGAACTTTAATTATTACGTACGCTCGAGACGATTTCACAGATTCTCTCTCTCTCTCTCTCTCTCTCTCTCTTTTTTTTTCTTTCTCTTTGTCGACAAAATTCGACAAAAAAGAAATCGATATATCGAATGTTATACTATTTTTTTTATTTTTCACTGTTTTCTTTTTCAAACAAGAACAATCATAAGTACGTAAATTTTTGAATTTGAAGTTGATGAGAATGAACGGTTAAAGTTATGTATAAAATTACATATATAGTAATCAAATTTCTATGACATTAGAAGTTTTTTCTTGAACGTATCACTGTATCATTTACATTGGATTATTTTTCAGTCTTATTAAATATATTTATATATATGCATGAAAGACGAGAATATTTGAAAAGATCCTCGGAGGAAATGTTTCACGGAAAAAGAAAGCTTTTTATTAGAGAAAAAGAAAGAAAAAGAAATAATATTTCATATCGATGTAATAATAAAAAAAAAAAGAGAGAGAGAGAGAAGTTAAAGAAAATATTTTTTGAATCTTAAAAATCTCAATAATTTTTTTATGAATTTTTTAATCGATTATCAGTTTTTTTACATTTATATTACTACTAATACGTATTTGCTCATATTATTAAAATCATTTCGGAGACCTTGAATGCATTAATGAAATATATGTTGATTTATATATATATATATATATATATATATATATATATATGTCAGACGAACGTAGATAATGTATGTACTAATTAATAGGGAAGTGCGAGGGCGAGAAAATGATGCCGAAAGTGGTATGTCGTTTTACTACGAGAGGAAACGTTCGTCTGCCTCTTAAACTTATTTAGTCACGCCGTGTCGCGTCATCGAGAAGATTTTTATTCGAGAAGATTGCAACCGATTGCGAAGATCGTCCTAATACGAGTCTCGACGACGACGACGACGATCTAAGAGTGTTCTTTATTCGTACAGAGTGGGCCAAAAGTTCCTAACTAATTTTTAAAATCACGCATCTACTCTTTTTCGGGACTTTCTGTAAATTTACCATCTTTTTATCCCAAATTGTAAGTTTACAAAGCTCATAGAAACCTTTTTACAATCTGAAGAAAAAATATCAAGGAAAAAAAGCATAATTGATTTTTACAAATCATTCATACAACTTTTGTCTCCTTCTGTATTTTAATTCATGTAAAAAAGAAAAAGAAGAAGCGTAAGAAACGAAAATCATTTCTTTCTTACTTTTTTTCTTGATAAATTGATTTTGTTTTTTTTTTTTTTGTTTTGTTTTGTTTAGAGTACATACATTATATACACTTGACGAACTATGTCATAGGTCGATGTTCTCGTATTTGGCTAACAGAGCTAACAGATCAGGCTAACAATAGTGATTCCGTACTACTTTACGTATAGAATAGTTGTAATAAAAGGATCTTCTTTTCTCAATCTAATCGAATAAAAAATTTATCATGACATAGTTGTCAATTGCAATTTCATTGAATTAATCATCTCTTATTGATCATTCTAATTGATAAAATCGTTTGTGATATAAACTCACAATTTCACATATATTCATTAATTAGAATTTCATTTAATTAATCCGATCATTTTTTTCTGACTACTCTAATTGATAAGATCCTCGATGATATACACACACACACACACACACAGATTCGTAATCTCACGCACATTTATTAATTACAATTTCATTAAAGTTTCTTTTTGACTAATTTAATTGACAAAAATGTCTACGATAAAACACAGTCAGCTATTTAAATCATTTTGTTACAATACATTCGTAAAGTTCATTGGTAAAAATATTCGATCAAGCGTTATCATCAATACTACTTATATATCTTTGCAATTTTGTATCTCTTCTAGCCCTCTGTTTCTTTCATGTTCGAAAAAAATAGTCTATCGATAACTTTGACCCGATTTTTCGGCTAAATCGCTCTCGTTTGCCCCGATAAACCGAAACTTTCATCGATTAATTCGTCATTTCGTTTTATTCACACACACATTGCTAATACCTAATGCTCTATAGATATATATATGTGTTTGATGAGCTCTGTTAAAAAGAGGCTGACGTGTGAAAGATAAACTCGTTTAAAGTTATATACTCCATAATGGAATTTCATTATTAATACACTATTTTAACTGTGAATTTTGAAATGAATTATTATTCTAGAAGATCGACGTTGGTCTCATTGCAAAGAGCATACTTTTGTCGATAAAAGGAGAAAGGAAACATGAGAAAGAAAAAATCTATATTTTTCACAGCTTAATTCTTTTTTATCGGAACACGTTACATCTATGTATGTATGTATCTCCAATGAATCTTTATATATTACTAATACCTCTCTCTCTCTCTATATATATATATATATATGCGTGTATAGATACATATATAGAGGTAAATCAATAGACATGGATATAAAAAAAGGGTAGTATCACGTTCTCCGGTAACGTTTCACAAGAATAAATTAGTCCCTAGCCTTTTGCACTTTAACCCACATTTTTAGCCAACCGGACTTGCTAGAAAATGAGAACGCTACGTGCTCTGCTCGTGCAACAAACGGCGAAAGAAAAAAAAAAGTCCTTGCTTTTTCATTTGTTTTTATTACGGTAACTCCATTCATTCTAGTTACTGATAAGAACTTCGAAATTGGAGTCCAGTAACGAGTCACGGAAGAGGGGAAGGTTACAAAAAAAAATCATATAAAAATTACTTTCTAAATTCGAACTTTCCGACCCCGTTTCTTTTTCTTTTTCCCTTTTATTTTTTTGTTTCAATTAATTTTTTATACACCCCCCCCCCTCTCTCTCTCTCTTTCTTTCTTTCTCTTTATTTTTTTTTTATTCATTCATTCTTTATCCTTTATCTACATTCATGAAAATACCAAGAACAAAAGTATGTTGAGATCTAATATTGCGAGAGGTTCGCGTATTTCACTTGAAAATAGGAAAAAAAGAAAATAAAAAAGAAAACAAAGAGAAAAAGGACTCGACCATTTTCAAGGCAGTACCTTTGCCATGCCTTAAAAGTCTTCAAAGTACTTTACTCTCGCTACTTTCGTCTCGTTATCGTCGTTTGTTTCGAGTTAATATTCGTGGCCCATTCTTCTTATTTCTCTTTCTCTCTCTCCTCTCTCTCTCTCCCCTCTCTCTCTCTCTCTCTCTCTCTCTCTCTCTCTCTTCATTCCATTCGTTTTTTTCCTCTTCCTTTCCATTTACCAACCTTCCACACCCTTCTCATTCTTCTTCTTCTTCTTCTTCTTCTTCACAACGTTCGCATTCTTCAACCCTCTTTCTTTCTCTCTTTTGCATTCTCTTCCTCTTCCTAAGAATGCAATCACTGCAAAACTCCTTCGCTACGGCTCGTAAAGGATTCGTAGAACTGCAGCTGGCGTTCGTTAACGCGCCAACGGTTATTAAAATTTTCATCGTTGCTTTTTGGCAAACGATTCGCGTCTCGTTAAGATTCATTTTGTTCATTGGGAAGAAAAAAAGAAAAAAAATAAATAGAGGGTGAGAAAGAGAGACAGAGACAGAGAGAGAAAGAAAGAAAGAGAGAGAGAGAGAGAGAGCGTGAGAGAGCGTGAAATGAAACAATTAAAACCAACAATTAGTTTCTTCTTTCAATAGAAAGAAAAAGAGATCAAGATAACTCAGTGCAATGAATGAAACAATTATACGTTTCTATGTTGGGAGTCTGACGTATGTACTGTATGTATGTATATATGTATATATCTATGTAGGTATGTATGTATGTATGTATGACAGTGAGAAAGAGAGAGAGAGAGAGAAAGAGAGAGTATGTTCGTTCGACCTCGTTGTTCTCGATTCGTAGCACAGCTCGTCGTAATCGTTCTCGCATTTCCGTAACAGTTGGAGCGATTAACTCGGACCGATTAGCGAGCTTTTTCTCTTTTATCAGTAGAGAGAGAGAGAAAGAGAGATAAGAGGACGTAGTGTATCACCGTTCCATTACATTGTAACTTTCGATAATAGCTTCAAAATTTCTTTTGAAACGAAAGAGAGAGAGAGAGAGAGAGAGAGAGAGAGAGAGATTAGTAGGAAGTACTTTAGTAGTATTTTTTTACCGGGTAAAAAAAGAAATCAACAATATTTGAGTTGAAAACAAATTAACGAGTTAAAGGTACAAAGGTGAAGAAGGGAATTAGTCAAAAGTTCTTGGGTGATTTTAAAAATTAATTAAAAATACTCTTTTTCGAGACTGCTTTTACGATTTTCAATTAAGCTTTCATGTAGTTTTACAATCTAAAAAAAAAAAAAGAAATTGGCCTAAAATGTCGGAAAAGAGTGTAATTGATTAGTAAGTTCATCTGGGAACTTTTGATCCGCCATATATTTACAACGATTTTTATGAAGTACGTTTTATGCTTCGTAATTTTTTTTATTTTTTTTTCTTCTTTTTTTTTTTAAGAGAAAGAGAGAGAAAATACTATAATTTGTGATAAAAATAAATTAATATTTATTAGAAAAATATAATGATAATTTTTATGAATTATGTTTCAAGGCTAAGAGAATTTTTGTTTAGAAAAGAAAAGAGATTACAATGGCTATACTGAAACATATGCTACCTACTGAAATAATAATCTTCTCGAAGGATCATAAAGATTTAGGATGACGTTGATCTTTCCATGTGAAGGAACACCAACCAAGAAGTTAGTCTCACGTGTTGGCATGATCGTTTGTCTGCTATGCACGTGTTTCGATCCTTTCTACGTCTTGTTTTTTTTCTCTCTCTCTATGTATCTCTCCCTTCATCTCTTTTTTTTTTTTCTGTTACTCATCCTCGACCTTAACAGATTTCTATTTGTCTAGGAGAATTTGAGAGAAAAAGATTTTTTTCTTTGAAGAAATTTTTTTCTTTGAAGAAAAACATCTTTCTTTTTTTTGTTCACATAAGTATACATATGTCATCTTTTATTTATTTATTTATTCGCTAAAGATCGAATTTTTATGACTTTAGAAATATACGCAAAAAGTATATAAGATTTTTTCTTTTCTTTTTTTTTTTTTTTTTTTCACGCAGATATATGTCATCTTAATTTATTTATTCATTTATTTATTTCTTCGATACAGATCGAATCTTTTTGTTTGTTTGTTTGTTTCTTCCTTTTTTCTTTTATCAAGACGAAATGATATTCGATACATATCAATATTTTATTCTTGTTCTTCTCATTGTATTACGAATGAAGTATAACCGGCTGAGACATCCGTAATTTTCATTCCTATGAAAATGTAACAGTCCCTTTTATTTCCGGGTCACATGAATATTGTATTTTCGACTATGTAAAAACAGAGATAGTGAGAGAAAGAGGACACAAATATTAGAGAATTTTTTAAACGATATACTTTTTTCCTTTCAGATTCTATTTTTAGATCGTTCGATCGATGATAGTAAAAGTCTCTTTAGAAAAATTCATTGGTATAAGTTTGTTACTTTCGTGTTTGAGTTTGAAATGATTTTTATTCCCAAGCGAAAAGAAAGAAAATTCGTTAGAAATTCTTAGAAACCACGTCGAAAGATCATAGGCTCACGCATAAAAATATTCTACACGAAGATGTTCATTGTCAAATATGTAACGAGAAGAAATAAAAATCTATTCATATGTATAAGTTTACTGTTGTATCGTGTTGTAGAGATCATTTTTATTCGAATAGAAGAACATTAGAAATTCTAAGAGGAAAAAAATGTTGTACGTTCGGTTCGAGATTTTGTCGAAAGAAAGATAGAACGATAGTAGTAGGCTCACGTACATAGATAAATATTTAACAGGGAACATGGGGTTCATAGACGAACGTGCTACGAAGAAAAATTCTGTTTAATTAGAGAAGCTCTAAAGAGTACAGTCGGAAGTCTATTTTTAAAAGATTCTCTCCTGGATCGCGACGATCTTGTGTGTGTGTGTGTGTGTGTGTATGTGTGTTACAAGATTAGTTTACAAAGGTTCGAAGAATAATAAAACGAAAGGATAGTGTTTATATCTGCGAACATTCGATTTGCGTAAACGAAGAATCATTTTTAGACGGAGAAAAAAAATAAAAAAAAATTCACTGAAAGATATTCATTGAAATTTTTCAATGAAAACCTTAAAAAGTTCAAATTCAAAACGGTATACAAGATAATTCAGTAATTATTGATCAAGTAATAAAATTTTAATAAATACATATTATACACTTTTTTTTTTTTCCCCATATAATCTTGATATAAATTAATGTAATTAAAATTATTATCAAAATTATGTTTGATGTTAATGTTAATACACTGTTAATATGCAACTAAATTTTTGGAAGGAAATTACTCGTAAAAACAAATTATATTTATTTATTTATTTATTTATTTATTTATTTACTTATTTATTTATTCGTTCAAAATGTATATTCGACATGAAACATATGTATTTCATAGAATTTTAAGTAAGCAAAAAATAGCATACTATTGACGATCGAATAGTATTCGTCGATTCGTCAGAATTGACTCCTCGAATTCGATATTCGATTTATCGAGTTGACACGCAACATCCTTGCCAATGAAGAACGACATTCAGCCTATATTCGATTCCGTTTCGAAGTTGACCGAATTGATTTGTTTGCTCGCGCAAATGTTATCACTCCCTTGTCGATATATATATATATATATATATATATATATATATATATATATAGATATATAAAGAGAGAAAATAAATATGCTTGTGCCCTACGCGGGTTCGACGAGATACGACGATGCAAAATCGTCGAATAAATCCTCGAATCCACAAATTTTTTCTTTCAGCTATAATATATCTTTTTTATTTCTTTTTTTGGTCAGGAACACCGAAGAAAAAGACATATTAAAAAATATGATCAATGTATAAACAAAAGAAATAAATATATATTTAAACTTCACGATATATTTGACAGCTTCCATTATTATTATATGTTATCTTAAGAACTTGAGGAAGAGAGAGAGAGAGAGAGAAACTTCCAAACTTGAGAGAATAGTCGGAGATGCTTTCATATTTGAGAAGAGAAACTACATGATCGACAGAAAGGACATTTCACATAGACATTTCATATAGATGAACTATAGACAAACTCGTTGATTGAATTTGCAAAGTTGCTTTGGTCGTCTCTGTCAAATGTCATTTTCTTTCTCGCTCTCCTCTCTTTCTTTTTCTCTTTCTGTCTCTTAACAGATTTGACTAAAATTATCAGAATATCGCGTGATGACAGAGAGACGAGCTTTAAAAAATGAACACACACTTTATTTTGTATAAAACTTTGACTAAAAACGAACCAGCTTTCATCTTTGACGTATGTCTCAAAGATCATAAGCTTATCGATATGATCGAGCAAAACATAGAAAAAGAAAATTGAAACGATAAATTCACACTGTAATATGAGAATGATTGACAACGTATTATAAATTATCTTAAATAATATATTCTCATTATTATTTAAATCATATATACATGGACGAATCAAAAAGTTCCTTATAGATTCGATTACATATTCTTTTTCAAGAACTTTTATACAAACTAATTTATTTCTCAGATTACAAAAATAATAAAGTAAAAATATATATGGTTTAAAAAATGATAAATTGATGAAACAATATAAATCGTATACATAGACACGTGTATGAAAATATCTATGTTATCAAACGTCCTATCAATTAACAATTTCATTCTAACATATTTCTCGATAATATGCTACATCGATCTATCGATCTATTAGCGAAACGGAAAATATCCAAGAGAAGAAGACATTTATTGTAGCAAATATAGAATAACGGAAGGAGATACGAATGGATTTACGGATTGGAATATTAAAAAAAAAAAAAGAGAGAGAGAGAGAGAGAGGAAAAAAAAGAAAAAGAAAAAGTAAACTACATACGGATCAAATTTCCGGCTTATCGATGTGCATTTTCGAATCTCTTCGTTTTTCTCCTCTTCGCTACGATGAAATTTCAAATTACTTTGACTCTTTTTCTTCCGTTCGTTTATACGTACATACATGCATGAATAAGTACATATATGTACCTATGTTTATATACGTCCATATATATATATATATATATATATCGAATGGATCTTCAATGCATCGAACAAACTAAATACATTGCTCTCCCTTCTCCAATGCGGATAAACTTATCGGCGGACGTCGAAGTCTCCGCTTTGAGTATAGTTACGAGAAAGAGAGAGAGAGAGAGAGAGAGAGAGAGAGAGAAAGAGAGAGAGAGAGAGAGAAAGAGAGAGAGAGAGAGAGAGAGAGAGAATGAGAGGCGGACACAAAATGGTATATGTATATCTGAATATAGGAGCAACGTCCCCTACTTGGATATGTCGACTGCCTCTGCTGTCTCCACCCCTTCTCCACCTCCTCCCCACCTCATCAACAAAGTCTCTCTGTCGAGTCTGTGTACATATATCGGACGACGCATTATTTGCCTTGCCGTCGTCGAGAGAGCACTTTGTATTATACTCTACTCGACTATCTATCTATTCTTTTTTTTTTTTCTTTCTTTCTCCTTCTATCTCTCTTTCTCTCCTTCACTCATACATTATTGCATTGCTCTATTGCATTTCTTTATTTTGATTACATTTTGTTTAAAACTTCTACTGCGTTATCCTTCATGTTTATTTAATTCACGTCGACTGGCAAAATAACTTCTTTTCTTTTCTTTTCTTTTTTTTTTTTTTTTTTTTTACATGAAAATCGTAACACGTAATGTGTTGTATAGTTTTGTCATATGTGATACATATAGAGGTCGTATATTTGTATATCGAATATTGTCTATGTATATATCTCTCTCTCTTTCTTTCTTTCTTTCTTTCTTTCTTCCTTTCTTTCTCTCTCTTTTTCAAATATGTTATATATAACATAGAATCTAAATTTCTAAGAAAACGATGTCGAAGAAAAGTATCGTTTGTAACCCCTTCGAGATATTCTCATCGATAAATTCGTGAAGTAACAACCGCAACCATCATCATCGCCACTACCACCATCACTACGGCGGGCCAGAGTTGCGGTCTTCCGGATCATGCCAACGAAAGTACTACTTTGTTATTCATTCGCACATCAATTATTCATGACTGGGACGATGGAGAAAAACAAGAACAAAAAAGGAATTCGATATTCCTACTCGTTATTGTATATAAGCATATATATATAGTATACATATCTACTCTTCTTCTATGTATATATATATATATATATATTATCGTCAAGAAAAATTTTAAACAACTTTTCTATATACATATATATATATATATATATATATATATGTATATAATATTCATCAATAAATGGTCAAGAATGAATAATATTTTTCTTCGAAATCGTTATTTACATACATATTTCACTTTTAATTGAAGTTTCTTTTTCTCTTTCTCTCGAACTCTCTATCTCTATTTTCGTCACACTAATTATTCTTAATCACCGACTATATCTCTCTCGATCTAAATATTGTATGATGAATAAATAGCAGCGTTGATTGCTGCAAATTGCTTTCGTTCTCATCGAAATAGTAGTAACGAGTTCTCTCTCTCTCTCTCTCTCTCTCTCTCTCTCTCTCTCTCTCTCTCTCTCTCTCTATCTCTCTCACTTACATTACTTTCTAAATTCACGAATAAGGACTCGCTAACGAGAGAGACATCGAAATTAGGCTCTATCTGTGCATTCGAATGGTACGGATGCTGAATATCGATCAGTTGTCGATTAAAACACATTGTTGACGGGGAATGTGAATCACGATGTTTTTCGTTTCATTATACCAATTGTTTAAAACGATTGCTTAGTATCGTCATTAATTGTATAGATAATTGTATGAGGCAAAGATCCATTTCATAGTGTAATCCATACGATATATTAATGTAGTGAAAAATAGATTAGACATTGACAAGTAGATAGAGAAATAGAAATACAAATAGAAGTAGAAATAGAAATAGAAATAGAAATGGAAGTAAAAATAGGGAGAGGATAAATCGAGAACGTTTATTCGTAGCCCAAAAGCAAAAGCATATTGCGTGCTTTCACGTTAATACCCATACATTTATATTTATATGTACGTATACCTTTATACGTATGTACGTTTATATGTGTGTATATATATATATATATATATATATATATATATATATATATATGTACACACATCATGCATACGTATATTTTATATGATGATTTTAAAGGGAGAAAGAGACAAAAAAATGGTGCCGACGAGAGAGAAGAAACGAGAATGTTAGCTCTACGATCGGAACCAGCAGTGGATACGAGGTCAAAGAAATACCAGAAGCTCGGAGTTCTGTGTCCGAACGAGTCTTATGCACCAGCGGCTATATCCAAAAAAAAAAAAAGGAAAAAAAAGAGAGAGAAGGATTCTTTGACGATTAGTTTTTGGAATTTTTCAAATGGACTCTCTCCGTGTCAAAGGTACTTTGAAACAAAAAAAAAAAGAGAGATATATATATATATATATGGAGAGAGAGAGAAAAAAGGAGAAAAAGAACGATAGCTGTACGATGTTCATATTACCGACATACTCTTTGACTGTTCCCATATTTCTTTTTTTTTTTTCTTCTTTTTTCTTTTCTTTCTTCTTTTACGTTTTATTGAAAAAGGATTCTGTATTAGTTTTATATTAATACAAAGGATGGACCAAACGTCCCTTCGGTGATTTTAAAAATCGATTATACATTTCCGCGAACCCTTTTTAAGCTTTTGGATATGTTTGTCGCTTTATAGTTTGCGATAAAAAAATTAATCTGAAACGTGTCTGGAAAAAGAGGGTAATTAATTTTTCAAATCATTTAGGAACTTTTAACGTATGCTCTTTATTAGTATTAATTTAAAGCTATTAAGCTATTAGTATTAATCTAAAGTATTAAATAAAGCTTTGAATTTTTTCTTTATCGATTGGTTTATCATAGAGAGGATTTTATGTTTCTTTTCTTTTTTTTTTATTTTGTTATTCTTCCTGTTTTTGAAAATTTTGATTTTGTTATCATATCGATACGATTTATCATAAGTTCCCTGTGGGTAGGGAATAGAATATACCCACAGTATCCCCTGCTTGTCGTAAAAGGCGACTAATAGGGGGTTTCGATTATTGAATAACTCGAACTCATAAAAATCTACTTTTTACGAAAACTTTAGAAGGAAAAGCCAAAGTGATTAAATAGAGATATCGCTGAGAGTCATTCTTGCATTTATGGATAGATGGTTTATCATAACAGTTCTTTTTTTTAAAGGGGTAAAAAATAGTTTTCTTGCGATTAGAATTATCTACCTTTATCGAATCGATAAAAGATATTTTTCTATTTCGTTTCGACTAAAACATTCATGAGATTTCTGGAGATTCTTGCGTATGAAGTGATTTTTTTTTCCTTTTTTTTTTCTTTTTTTTTTTCTTTTTTAAGTGAGAAGAGAAAAATATATATGACTCATAAGAGGTTAAAGATAATTAATAAATGAGGCCACTGATGTATATATTCTCTTTGTGTATGTATGTGTGTTTTTTCTTTATTTTATTTTCTTTTTTTTTTTTCTTTTTAAGACCAACACTAAAAATGATAAAACGGAGAAAAAGAAACAAAAAAGAAAGAGAGTAATGTTTCCACGCGTTCGTCATATTAAAAATATACATTCAAGAGCTGTGATAATAGTAACTAATAATCATTGTTGTTTATTGCATTTCGAAGTTAACTACGTTTTCCTTCGTATTTATCATAATTACATTGCAATGAAATAAGAGGTACGTGATTACAAACCGAGTGCATTACAATAGTTTGTATTCAGTTTTATTAGAAAAATTAAAAATTTTGTTTCTAATACTTATCGTTAAAAGTTGAGAATATCGATCCAACGAGTCGCAATAATATCTATGAAAATATTAAAATATTCTAATCATTACTATTTTAGTTGGAAGTATTTGTAGTTCAATTTTAATTCTAATATCATATTTATTAATCAAAAAAGAAAGTGTTAAGATGTATTATTATTTGAATTATTAAAATTACCACAATATATTGTAGTATTTCATTAAAAAATTTAATATTCGTTAACGGAGTATTAAGATATTATCAAAAAAAGAAAAAAGAAAAAGGAAAAGAAAACAGAAAGGAAATGGAGTAAGGAAATTAAGTAGCAATTTCGTTATATTTGCATAGCTATGTATAATCGAGTGATTCGTCATCGTTAAACCAAAATCCACAACGAGCTTATCGTACTATTTTGCTTGGGACCACGGAAAGCACGATTATTCTCGATGAAATTCACATTAGGGATGGGTGGTGATGGGAGGGGTTGGTCAGGGTGGGGAGGACATAAATATCGACGGTGTGCCCTCGCACGGAAGACAAACACGCGCTGAACATGGGAGCCGAATGAGAAATTACGAGCATTATCTTTCCCCTGATTCGTCGATCGATATCGTAGCAATTATCGAAGGTTAAACGAGAATGGATGAAACTTATTTGTATTATTTTCCTATGACGTTACTTCGATGATATTACAAGAAGGTTTTAATACGTCATTTTCAACTGCAATTTATATTTTATTATCTTCATTTTTGAAACTAAAAAAAGTAAATCTAATAAAAGCATTCTGCTAGCTGTTACCGAGGCCACGGGGAACCGAAAAAAAAATCACTCCGATTATTTTATGACCACACCTCGTATCTCTATTATAGTATTAGTAAAATTTCATTCGCACAAGCACACGTACGCGCGTATTAAAATTCAAATAATTATGTAATTAAATTATATAACTAAAATAATCACGTATATTCAATTAATATATTGGAATTCAAATATTACAATTTTTCTTAATCTCTGAAATAAAAAAGAATGGAAATATATAGGTATCAGACATAAATATGACGTATATAAATTTTCCATTAGCGATAGAATTGAAAAAAAATGACTTTTCTCTCGTTTATACGTAAACTTCGGAATAGTTAATATTCTGCTCACGAAATTTCGAAATAGACTTTACCTGCTCTTTTCAAGTTCCATCAAAAAGCAAGGCACAAAGAGAGAGAGAGAGAGAAAGATAGAGAAAGAGAAAGGGAGAGGATAAAACGTTATTTCACGTTTCGTGCGTTGATAACAAAATCGCCATTTCTATAATTAACTTTGCACTATCGCGTTCGAAGTTTTCGTATATATAGCTCCTACTATATATATATATATATATATATATATATATATATATATAAAGATGGACGAGGACGAGACAATTTATAGATAAAAGAGAGAACTCGATTCTGATCACATAGTCGAGGAAGTGGAATCGACTTGACTCGACTCGACTCGACTCGACTCGACTCGAGAAAGCAATTATATGCAGTGTTACGAAATTACCTCGGTGCTATGCTCGCGACGTCACAAAAGCGACAGATTCTTTGTGACGATGTGCACTGACCTGATTTTCAGATGCGCGTTTCGTAGAGTCGAAAAGAAGCAAAGAAAAAAAAAGAAGAGAAGAGAAGAAGATAAAAAGATAAAAAGAGAAAAAGAGGAAAAAGAGAGAGAAAGAGAGAAAGTCTGTTCGTATCAACAAAGTTTCACGAACTCGACCTCTCGATTAAATACAAGTTGAGCGAATGATCAAGTTTCTGAATTAACAAATTAAAAAAAAAAAAAAAAAAAAAAATACAAGCAGAAGAGTAATAATAAATGTTGGTATGATAAAACATCGATTGATAATGACGATAAAGTCGCTTTTTCCGAAGATTCGATTGGAATGAATTTCGAATTGAAATTGGAAGCATTCATTAGACCCTTGTAAGAGAGAGGAGAGTATCTTTGAGTACCGAAAATAAAGGAGAGACACACACAGAGAGAGGGAGAGGAAAGGAAATTGAAACTTGCTTCGATTCGCGGTGTCTCGTTTAACGAGGTTGATTGAATTACGTCGTAGAATTACATTCACCTGCTAGATCGTAGCTACCCGCGAATTTCTGCCTGAGTGAACGCGTTACTCTACCGTTAGCTGATGGTATTGCTGCTGCTGATGTATATGCGTGTGTGTGTGTGTGTGTGTGTATGTATGTAACGTTTAAAGAGATACGGATGTATCCGAGGCAAAGGACCATTCAAAGCAGTGCAAAAGAGGCTTCGGTTATCTTCGTGACTTTAAACGAGTATCCATTGTAGTCCAAATGGGGTAACTCTGATAAGGGAGAGAGAGATAGAAAGAGAGAGAGAGAGAGAGAGAGAGAAAATCGTTGGAGTGTACGTGTGTGATCGAGCAAAGAGAAGAAGAAGCGACGTCATCTGACAGTTGAAAACTATTTTATTAATCATATATAAATCTCGATGACGATAATGACGATAACGACGACGACGACGACGACGACGACGACGATGATGATGATTTGATCGTAATCGATAGCACGTTTTATCGTTCTCACGTTTTATCATCTCGCTGATGATAAAAGGAGGGGCAAAAGTGAACTGTTCGTCGAAAAAAAAATATTATTTTTTATTCTAGTTAGATCATTGAGAGGTAACTTTATTTTTTGTTTCTTTTTTTTTTTTCTCTTTTTTTCATTTTCGTTCGATTGAAATAATATTGATGATATGAAGATATTTGATTGAATTGTATGAGACCGGTAGAAGACGAATTCGAAATGCTTCAGAAACAGAAGTAGAGAGAGAGAGAGAGAGAGAGAGAGAGATTCAGAGAGAGAGAGAATCTCTCTAGAGAGAATCTTCTAGTGAATAGCTCAATTAGGAACGATCGAGAGCTACAAAGAGCCGGATATTGTTGCATTTTCGAGATTATCCATGTTAATGGTAGGAAAGTAAACTCCAGGAACTAACTCTCTCTGTCTCTCTCTCTCTCTCTTTCTCTCTCTGTTCTCTCTCTCTCTCTCTCTTTCTCTCTCTGACAATTTGCACGAACGTAACTCGATCCTCTCTCAGCGATGACAAGTATTGCCAGCAATTTACTAACAATTTGCCCTCGTGTAACTCGAGCCGCCCTCGACGACGATAAATACCGTCCGCAATTTGTCGACCGGATTGTCGCGTCGCAAGCACACCATTCTCTCTATCGCGCGATTGTTAAGTTTGAGTATGAAGAAAAGTGTAAAAAAAGAAAACATCTGTGTCTTCTCACATTCGATTGTTATCCTCCCAAAATTAATGAAAGCTTTTTAGAGGAAGAGAGAGAGAGAGAGAGAGAGAGAGAACGGATTATATTTCTATTTTATAGTAAGTAGAAATGTTGAAATGAATTTACAACTAGAAATTTTCAATATCGTAATCAGTAACGGATCATAATATTAAAAACAACAATTTTTTTATCCGAATAAAGAATATTTTCAACTGTTTATCTGTAATCGAAATAATTAGATGTAATTCCATATAATCTCACAAACGTCTGACCCACGATCTTTTAAAAAAAGCATCTTTCTATACGAATCATTTTCGTGCTAAAAATATCTTTAACTGTTTATTATAAATAACAGGTCCGCTTAATTATCTTAAAAAGAGCATTTTCCTAAATTAATCGTTCTCATCCAAGTACAATATAAAAATAGCTCAACTACTATCGCTTTAAAGAGATTCAAAAGGATGGATGTCCATTTTTTATCTACAATTTGCGTTATCATATTCTTTTTCAAACGATCTCTCACATGAATACGGATATACGATAAGCTTCCAAAAAAATAAAAAAAAAAGAAAAGGAAACAAACTATAAAGAGTCTCTTAACTTATATCAAATTTTCATGTAGCTCGGTTTGTAAAATAAATTAAAGAGAAAAAAGGTAGCAGAATGAAAGAAAAAAAGAAAACGAGAGACAGAGAGAGAAGTCCAAAACTGAAAACTCGTAGCACAAATCACGTTTTCGCTTCGCAGTTCGCGGCATTCGAATAGAAATGTGGAATAGACCTCGCGAAACTATAAGTGATACTCGTATGCGTTAAAAAACACGTTATTTTGTAAACCTTTTTTTTTTTTGTTTAGAGAAAAAAAGAGAGAGATAGAGAAATACCATGAGAATGAAAAAGTGAATATACTACAATACAAACCACGAAGTTGTATGATTATTATGCGTTGAAATATCTGTTATAAATATTTATATATATGCTAAAATGTTAAAAGCTAAAGGTTAAAAGCACGCTTAAATGAATCAAACCTTTTACAATAAATCGAATATATCGAGTTGATGTTTAAAAATAAATGAAATCAAGAAGAAATCAAAATTGAAACAGAAAAAAAAAAAAGTAAAATGGTAGACTCAACAAACAATTTTCATTCTACTTTATCGAATATTTAATAAAACTTTTGCGAAATTTAAAAATCAGGGATCGAGTGATCTATTATCAGATCAAATGAAACTTTTACAATACCATTCGGTACAAAAGCATATCGACGATCCATTAACTTTTCGTAATAAATCGAATACACAAGGAAATATTAAAAACCGATTAACTGACAACGAATAAAATAAGGACTAACGAACGTGACCGAGAAAAAATAGAAACGAGAGATTGTATTAGTCGATAGATAGTAGGTATATCATATTATCAAGAAGAAGTGAAGATCTTCGAACCCTTTGGCACTTTTCTCCGTATCCATTTTTTCAATATGAAAATCGAGAAAGGAAAAATGAGTTTGTCCGTATAAACTTGTCTAAAGAAGGCGATAGCGAGAGGAAGGAGATACCTTTCGCGTAAAGAGTATATATATACATACATACATACATATATATATGTATATATATATATATATATAAGAGAGAGAAAGAGAGTACTATGCTCCTCTTACGGGGCGGGTCTTGCCGGTGGAAAATCAATGGACAACGCGAGCGACGCGTGAGAGCGAGCTAACCCGAGCCGATTTTGCATCCAGGAAAAGACGACGACGATCCAAGCAACCTCTTCCTCCTCCTCCACCTTCTCTTCCTTCCCTCCCCTTCACCTCCTCTTTCTTTACCTCCTTCATCTACACCTCTGTTCTTATCCAAGATTAACATCGCTACACTTTCTATCTATCTATTTTTCTCTCTCTCTCTCTCTCTCTCTCTCTTTCTCTCTTGCTATCTCTATCTCTATCTCTATCTCTCTTCCAAACTCTCACTCTGTCTTTTCAGTTGTAATAAAAAAGATAGAAAACATCCTGACAGTCGATCGATTTCGTTCATATATAATAATAAATTTATACGATATATATTTAAATAAATAAATAAATATAGTTTCTTTGATAACTCACCTCGAGGCGCGTCGATCTTCCTCGAAAGACGAACCGGTGATACAAGTTTGACTTCTCTCTTTCTCTCTTTTTCTCCTGCTCTCTTTCCTTCTGCCAGACGCTGTGAATTTTCTTTCCTTTTTCTTTTTCTTCTTTTTTTTTTTTTTATATTATATGTGTGTATATGTGAGTGGATGGATGGATGGATGGATGGGTGGGTGTACGTGTATATATCTATTTGTCTTCTTTTCTTTTCTTTCTTTTTTATTTATTTATTTTTTTTTATTTCTTTTTTGGACTGATTTATCTCTTCTTCTTTCTTTCTTTCTTTCTTTATTTATTTATTTTTCTTTCTCTTTCTTTCTTTCTTTCTTTCTCTCTTTCTTTCTTTTTATCGTGGTTTCTAGTTGTCGTTGTAGTTCACGTTTTCGCGCGCGCGTCTTCGTCCTCTGTCTCTTCGTACCTGGACCGACACAACGAGCTCTCCACCGACGACTACCAAAGACCTAATGCGACTGCGCTAAACAGGCAGCACCACCATCACCATCAGCAGCGACCCACAGACTAGACCTTACCAAGAGCCTACTGAAACCCACCACCGAATTCGTTGCGCTCGACTCAGTTCATCTAACGATACGCGTTTACTGAATGAGAGAGAGAAAGAGAGCGAGAGAGAGAGAGAGAGAGAGAGAGAGAGAGAGAGAGAGAGAAAGAAAGAGAGAGGAGACAGAAACAGATATAGACAGACAGACAGACAGAGAAAGAGAGAAAAAGGGAGATAAAGTTCTCTTCGTTACTATTCTTAATCATTTTTTTTTTTGTTTTTTTTTTTTTTTAACATTCATTAGAAAATTTAGTACGAGTTTTCTCTTTTATTTCTATAAGATTTATATGAAAGCGATTGGATTTAATCGGATTTAAGAATTTTAGAAAAAAGAAACTTTGAGAAGGATTACTTGAAATTCATTGTTAATTGCAAATTAATTGATAATTGTAATAATGTAAAATCTAAGAATTATTATTTGAATATTTGATATTAATCTAGAAACATATTACCGTATAATTATTAATTATATTAATATTTGATGTTATAATCCGAAATATAACAATTATAGATAAATATATGCATAAGGGAGGGATTTTTAAGAAAAATATTCTATGTATATGAGATGAGGACGTAGTTATCAATGATATCGTTCGTATGTCTTTGGGTTAGCGGGTTCCATCCGTAGGAATAAATAGAATTTAATACGTACGAGTGTGTTCAATCCACGATAGGATGATCGTCAAAAGTGACAAAGCGCGAGGGAGTAAATCACGAGAAGCATTAAGACAATTAAGTGAAGAGCGATGATCCGAGAGTCGACTCGGTTAACGCGTCTACTTCTTGATCGTTCCTTCGAATTTCATGGTCAACCATGACGCCAATGTTAGTATCACTTATACGTATACGTATTTATCCGTATGTATGTGTGTGTGTGTGTGTGTGTGTGTGTACAATTGTACGAAGGAAATGAGATCAAGTTTGAGTGATTGCACGTTCGAGTGATTTAAGAGGGAAGAAACGAGGATAAGGACATGAATCTCTACCCACCAAAACGAGCGCATTAGAACATTTTCTAATGATTTTGAAATTTCTTTGGATGATGAAAAGGACGATTCTTAGCTTGAAGATCTTGAAGGATTTATGGGGAAAAAAAAAATGTTGATGGTTGTCGAATTCTGAAATAATTACACATAGATTAAGATTGCTTTCAAAAATAAACATTTATTTCAAAATTAATGCTTACCAGCTGTATCCTAAAGACTAAGATCTCTAACCTATACACCGACAGTGTTTTAGGTGTTTCCTTAAGATTTCTTAAGACTTCATTGCGTTATTAAGTTGTGTGTACACTTTTGTATAGTACCATAATGGATTCCACAGCAAATTCAAACCTTTACCGATTTACATTTCATCACATGATTCCTTCGCTTATGTATATTACATGCAAGTGTAATTGAAAAGTAGTATTTGTCTACTGATTTGACTTTTGAAATCATGTTTACGAACTGGAGCATTCTTTTATATCGTCACATGAACTCTTTCGTATTCGCACACTCTCTTAAATATATTTATAAAGTTTAAAATGATAGTACCGCTAAATGGTGATATCACATTTATGGTTCGGAGTATGTATCTGGCCAATAAGAAAAAATCATTGACCTAGACAGCATCTTTTGTAGATTGTACCAATTCCCCAAACGAAGTTTCCAAACATTGTCGTAATTCTGCGTAACTTACAACTAATACACTTTGTTCATCCCGTGACATCAAACATATCTGCAATGAGATTACACGAACCTCTAGAATCATCGTTTCAATAAAATGAAATATTCTTTGCAGAAAAGTAATACCTTATCATGAGATCCGGAGTCAAGCTTGTTTAAGCAAGACACAACGTGTGCCATGTCTAACCAGGGTCTTCCATCGGCAGCTACTTGATGGAAAACATAATCCCTAAATAATTTGAGCATATATCTATCACCAGTTTCTGCCCAAGTAGGTTCCATATTCAATTCTGGTCTTTCATTGATGGTAGCTAATTTAACCAGTAGCTTAAATAATCTTCCATTTTCTAACTCCTTGGCAAGTTCATTCTCAAGTACATCAGACCTAAGTTGAGCAGCATCTAATTGAGTATAAAAGCGTGCTCCGATCATTGGCATGAGATCTGTTACACTTCTTCGAGCTTGATTCGAAAGCAGATACCTAAAAGAGCATACATATTTTTCTTTTTGAAAAGATGTATGGATTTCTTTTTCTTTTTCTTTCTTTTTTTGAGAGATGCAAAGCGATACAAGTAGCAATATAAGTACTACGTATACTCGGGAGAAGATGTATAATACGAACAATATGAGATTTCGAAGATCGGTTGAGTAGGAACGTGCGACGAGCTCGAGAGAGGCCTGCATATTGTCGCGATGGACGGCGAGAAGACTGCGACATGCTAAAGCCAATACCAACTTTCCTAGTGCTATTAAATCCTCTTGCTGATAATGAGGTATGAGTGTAAGTGGATTTGTTGCTGTTCCATCGAATGTAACAACGTCCGGTATAGCGACGCAACTCAAACGAAGCCGTGTACGTGACGTTAGTAATACTTTGGTGGGATCCAAACACCTGTATGCCAAGCCTGCCAAATGCGTTTATTTTTACTGTAATAACGATGCTAAGGACAAGCGTATTGTTAGATTAGAGTAATTAATACAAACCAGCAGCGTGAATGACACGAAGTGCGGCAGTAAGTTGTATGATATAACTCCATATAACGCTTTCAGGAAGCATACTACTATGTTGTTGTCTAAGAATAGTATTTTTTGTATGACTGTACGGTCGTGGAGCATTGGGATCCGAAGAAAATGGATCGGTATAGCCGTTCAATTCGGTCGAAGAAAAATGTTTGTTTAATAACGTCTCGGATCCAGGATGATAATCATATACGAACACCATGGCTGTAATAATACTAAATTAGTATAGGAACATATTTGATTGTACATCCAAATAATACGCGATTGATACTTTTCAATTACGCACAATGATCGCCAAAGGCCTTTGTAGTAAAGACCTCTCTTAATTGAACTAAATTAGTGTGCGCTAATCGCTTCCACATATCAACCAAAACCATACACTTGGTATTTGCGAGTCTGAAATCTAAGGACATTTCAAGAGTATATACAATACAATTTCTATAATAGAGAAATAAATAATGCAACGAGGGTATATTTTATACAATTACACTGGTGCTCACCATGAACACGACGTAAGCAATAACGTGTACCGCTTTTTATACTTGTTGCTTTGTACGTTGAAGTTTGATATCCAAGTACCGTAGAAGTTGGTTTATGAATAGGTTCCAATGGGCATAACTCGTGATAATTGTCTACTTCATTTGGCAGGTCAGGAAATCTCACCACGTCAGGTTGAGCTAATACTAATGCATTTTTTTGAAGTATGTCCATCCTTATACTTTCACTGATAAAAAAGCTAGGAGCTGCTTGTGGCGGGGGTGTGGAAGGGGCAGAGGAGCTACTCGATGAAGAAGTCTTCGATGGCTTCACAGGTTGCAAATGAGCTGGTGTACCTGGATATACGTAGCCTGCTTGAGCCGTTCCCATGGTAGCGATCTGAATGAATAAAGAGCAATCGTCATATTATAAAATAACACGTAGACATATTTTCTGCTCTCTACAAATTTATTAAATGCGTGCAAATGTTATAATCGTACGTAAACAGTGATAAGAATTATTCTTAAAAATAACTTACACCATCCGTTCCTTCTTCCCCTCCAACAGCATCTGTGGCAGCATTGCCAAGATAAAAATAAGTTGTACCACCTACATTCTCTTGGGAGTGATAGGAGTTATTGAAAAGATTAGGAGAACTGCTGTTGCTACCAGTTAGACCTCTTCCTGGTACAAATTCTGGACTGGCAGTTACTTTCTTTTGCGAATCGAGAGAAAGATTGGACAGATGTTTTGTTACCGCAGTAGTATTCAGTGTTGTCCCAGGACTTTGACGATTCTATTCGAATACAAACATCGTTAAGTACAATTCAATACGATGTACATGTTACATTATATATCACTTTTATTTCATATACGTATGTCGGAGTCAAAACGATATTTATACCATGTAGGTAGCAAGTTTGGATTCCAATGGAACTCCATTCGTTTGAGGGGTGTAAGTAACAAACATTGATGGGTCCATCTCTCCTTCAACCACCGCATTTACCACTGTTACGTTTAATCGTTGCTTACACTCCCTTTAAGAACTGTAAATCTTTCTTAAAATATCACCTGCTTGCTTATCCCTTAAGCAAAGAGAAGATAGGAATAATCAATCTTAATATTTCCTTTGTTTTATTCTATGCTTGTACGCTTTGATTTCTCTTCTTCAATCTGTAACAGATCTCATACGTGTATAAAAAACAAGGAACAAAGAAATATGCACGAACACAGAGGAACATGTGAATGTTTATATATAAACATATAATTTTGTCAATCATAGCAAGACTTTATAAGAAAATCCTGCAAAAGGGGTAGATTGTATATAAATGATAAATAAATACAAGTAAATGTTTTCTTTTATATTCATAAACTATATCTATATTATAACAAAGCATTTGCGAATATTGCTATAAAATTTTACTTTTCTTGTAACCGATATAGTCTATTCTTCGATTCGCTTTGCATCGTATTCCCAGATGCTTTATTAAACGCTTATGACAAAATTAACGTCGCATAAACTTTAAGATATTACTTTTTTTTTACACAAGAAACGAATTTAATCATTCAAAATTAGAATACACAAGAATACTATAAATATATTTTGTATGTTAACTAAAATAAAGGCCTGCGTTATATAATAATAATAATAATAATAATAATAATAATAATTATAATAATAATAATAATAATAATAATAATGATAATGATAATAATAATAATAAAACAACAACAAAAAATCATAAACTCTTAAATAGTGTTGCATGCCAAAGTAAAAACAAAAAAGAAAAAAGAACAAAACTTATGAAAACCCATGCATTCTTTAAATCTACAGAGATAGAGAGTTTAGAGATAAAGAGCAAAAAAGAAAAAAAAAGAAAAAAGAAGAGAGAAAAGAAAAGAAAAGAAAAGAAAAGAAAAAAAAATGAAAACAATTCTATTTGAAAATACAATAACTCGATTGGGAAATCAACGCTGTAAAATTTCTTTCATCGAATTAATATGGTAATGCAAAAAAATGAACTAAGCTAAATAATACCGGGGGACACAGCACAGTGTGAACACATATCGTAAAATAAAAGAAACACGACGCTCACACGACGACAAGAGTACAGATCCGTACGTACGTACAACACGCTATAGTAATGGCAGCTGATTTTGACAATACACATCGGGGAAAGAGACGCACGCATATAACCTTGACTTCGATGAATTTCTCTTCGAGGGCTTAACGCGTGCAATCTAAATCTAAGCGCATCAGTTTTTCGCGGGAAAAAAGAAGAAGAGAAAGAATGAAAATTCGTAGCTCGCGAGAGATAACCGTAACGGTAGAAGGTCTTTATCGATATAAAAAAGAAGATAAAAAAAAAAAAAAGAAAGGAAGAAAGAAAAATAGAAAGAAAGAAAGAAAGAAAGAAAGAAAAGGATTGCTGTGAAGGGTACGCCAAGTTAACATTAATCTTATTCGTTGTGTGACATACACACACAACAGAAAGAGATATGAGAGAGAGAGAGAGAGAGAGAGAGAGAGAGAGAGAGAGAGAGAGAGAGAGAGATCGCGTCGGTTGCGTACGGCGCGAAAATGTCTTATTAGCTAAGCTTTTTTTTTTTTTTTTTTTTTCTTCTTATCGTTTCGTTCGAATACAACCGAGATAGTAAAGATAATATTTTGGAAGGAACTTGATGATTGCAGTCTGACCGTTTAATAACATGTTTCCCTTCATCCGATCCAGACACAAAGGATATAGAAGTAGTGTAGAAACGTTCCAATCTTGTATGTTTATGGCCTTCTCCCTTTTGCCTTCCTGAGAACACTCTTATTTCTATCTCCTTCTCTCTCACACCTATTCATGTCCTTCGATCGCAGCTGTCCCGCTATCGTTCGTTGCTACTGCTTCTGCTACCACCACCGTTGTCTTCGTTGTCAATGTCGTTGTCGTTGTCGTTGTCGTTGTGTCGTTGTTGTTGTGTCGTTGTCGTGTCGTTGTTGCGTTGTCGTGATTGAATCGTCGTCGTCGTCGTCGTCGTTATTGTCGTTATATTGTTGTTGTCGTTGTAATCGTCGTCGTCGTCGTCGTCGTCGTCGTCACAGTCACAACTTGTTTCGGGACCCACGCGGATGGTTAATATATTAATCTTTCAAATTACATCAGAGCGCTTTATCGTTCATCGCGAACGAACGATATCGAATAAGCTTATGAACGTACAAACTGTTTTACGTGACCTTGCTCTTTTATATGATCAAGATAATGGAAAATTTCTATTCTCTTTTTTACCAAAAGATCTTTTTACGTCGAAAAAAAAACCCCGATTGGATCGTTTGATTTTTTTTTATAATAACGTTTGATTCGCGCGCGCTCGCTCTCCCGTTCACGTTACTTTTTTTTTTTTTTTAATTACCTCTAATCGTAATAGTTTGTAAATAATTTACGACGATAAAATCTGTCTTTTTTTCTTAATCTTAATTTTTCTACTTTCTAGATAATATTCAATATTTAGGTAGATTTTTATTCGATCGTTACGTCCAATTGCTTTTCTTTATGTACGATAATATCGATTCTGATTGGTTTACGTGAAAATGATTCTTACGATTTGATTGGTCGTTTCAAGATGCAATATGTCTATTCGATGAAGACGATTAGTAGAGAAAAATATAGATATAAGAACAAAAATAAAATATTATGTGGATAATAATCATAGAAAAAATTGTAATATTTCAATGTTTTTTTTTTAATATTAATTATTAATTCAATAAAATAATTTACAATATGTTTGTCGAATAAGATAGTAACACCATTACAAATGAAGGATAGTAGTACGTAATCCGACACTCTCCATCATCTTTATGAACAATGTTGCATTTATATGAATGAAATCGTAGCCTAAAATCAAATTATAATATCATTGTAATAATATTATTGTGTGTGATATAAGGAAGAAAAGAAAAATTGACTGTTACATTGTATATTAAAATACTAAAAAGATGAGTTTAAAAGTGCTATTTAATTTGAATACATCATTATATATACGTAGGCAAAATATATTAAGCAGTAGATATTTTGCTTCAAAAACAGAAAAAGATGTTATTGTTAGCGATGAAAAATCTATTTATGAAAGCGCGGAAGAAACACCTATTTATGATTCTGAACAGCAAGAAAAAAATGATGAACTTGAAAAGAAAAGGAACAAGTCGAGACTTAATCCAAATCATAGGAATATATTATTTGGTCGACGTCCTTACAACGAATCTATAGAATGGTTTCATAATACCGTGAAATATAAGAAGCGTATGTTAGGTAGATACGGTATGAAAGCGGTAGAAGTGCCAGTAGGGTTTGCATGGCCAACGCCAGAAGAAGTCGAAGATATGAAGGAATATGAAAGAGTCGCTTATCCATATAGTATTCAAGAAGAATGGAATAGAATAGAAGAAAAAAATAGAAAAGAGGCAGAAGCTATAAGGGCTAGGTATAAAATTTTTGTAATTGTATATTTTTGTTTTCTGTATATATATATATATATATAGAAAAAAATAGACTTAGTAGCTTCCAATGTATATACTGTTCTTTTTGAAGTTAATCTATATCAATCTCTTACTAAATTTTGTAGAGAAGCTGATATATCTCAAAAAATGGCCAAACTGGATAAATGGATAAATGATTTGAATACAAGACTTGCCAAGAAAGAAGCGGATATGTTAGAAGCAAAGAAAAATAAAGAACGTTTAATAGAAGAAGTTAGAGATCAACTTGGATATGGCGTATCTGTAAATGATGAGAAATTTAAAGCAGTAATGGCAGAAAAAGAAAAGGAACAGAAAAAGAAGTTGAAAATGGCTAAAAAGAAATTAAAGGAAGAAAAGATATTAGCCAAAATGAACAAAGTTCCAGAAAATGGTGAAAACCAAACTACAGTGTCTTTGAATGAGCCAATAAAATAAATCATGCTATATAGTTATTGTACAGAATATAACATTAATATAATGTATATAGATATGTATAAACATAAAATTATTCCATTTTTCGTATAATTTAATAAAGCATAAAAATTTTTTACAATAAAAAAAAATTGAATTTAAACTTATGAAGAGAAGTACAACATATAAAAATAGGTTCACTATACTGAATCTTGATTGGTCAATTCTCATATCTTCGCTAATAGCGACCAATCAGAATTTCAAAATTTTATACTACGGCTTTTACGTTTGGAAATTTATTTCTTGTAATATTATATACATATATACACATATCAGTAGATAATATTTATTATTATATATATATATATAAAATTAGATAAACAAATATATTATTTTCTTTACATACAGAACATTTGCATCAAGCTCGTACAGACGTCGCTTCTTTCACGAAAGTATAAAAAATAAATCGAACTTGACCAAATAATTAGGTAAATATTTATTAATTTATTTGTTTATGTAGAAATTTCTCGACAATCAATAGCAGATATATTATTTTAAATAATTATTTGATAATTTATGCCAAGGTCGAAAAGATTTTTAGAAAAAGGTCCATTATGATTGGTCGATTTTTTCTCTCGATATTAGTACTATCGATGTGCGAGTCACTGTCACAGGGACGCACTAGTTGAAGTTAATTATGTTAGTTTTTATCCGATCCATAAAATATACGTTTGTGATGGTGGAATTGTTACTTTGTAAATAATATATATTTTGATAAACACGTTATATTTTTAGAAGATTTATGTCGTATAGATAAATGCAATAAATTTCAAGAAGAAATAATATCAATGTAAATTGATTAACGTTGTTCGAAAGAAGAGGTTAAAATGATTGACATTAAACTGTCATTGTTAACCGATTTCTCCTAGCGTTTTTATCTGTTCACAATTTTATTAACGATATAGTAGTGACTAAAGTGTTTACATTATCTCAACATCCTCCTATTTTTTAACGATGAATGCTGTTAATATCCTATTATATGATTTTTACAAAAGTAAATAACGTCTTATCAGTCGAGCGATAAAATTGGTAGACTTTGATATACTGTACTCATTTTATATTCGTTCAAATAATGATTTATAATAGTTTGATATATAGAAGAATTTATTATTTTCAGTATGAAAGTACACACGTTACAAAAGTATGTGAAATATTGTACATCATATAAAAGCAATGGCTTCAATCTGTAGACGATGGAGATTATGGATATTACCAGTTTTGACTTGCTTGTATGCTCTCTTAATTGTTATATTAGTACCAGTTTTAATAGCTAATTCTATTAAGACTGGTTTTAATAAACAAGATCAAGGTGCATTGGTGGGTGGAGCGTTTGTATTATTGGCATTACCTATCGCTTTCTATGAAATCGTCCAACATATGATATATTATACTCAGCCTAGGTTACAAAAATATATCATTAGGTATATTGCGTTATTTTGTGTATTATATGTACATATAATTTTTTATAGTATAATTATTTAACAAATATTTTCCATTTGTTTAGAATATTATGGATGGTACCTATTTATGCGGTAAATGCTGTGAGTAAATCTTAAAGTAATCTTCAAATTACATATATGTATATATATATATATATATTTTTTATGATTTATTGGATCGATATTGTAGTGGTTGGGACTTGTATATCCTGAAGGCAGTATATATGTGGATAGTTTAAGAGAGTGTTATGAGGCATACGTGATATATAATTTTATGATGTATCTGTTGGCCTATCTAAATGCAGATCATCAATTAGAACACAGATTAGAAATGTCTCCTCAGGTACATCACATGTTTCCTTTATGTTGTCTTCCTGATTGGGAAATGGGACGAGAATTTGTACATATGTGCAAACATGGTATTTTACAATACACAGCAGTTAGGCCTATATCAACTTTAGTATCTTTGTAAGTATTATTATTGAATTAATATGCGATTTTTTTTTTTTACTTTATAAATAGCTCGCATTGTCATAAAACGTTTTATAACGTTCGATACATTTTATATTATTATATCTTTTTAGTATATGCGAACTAAATGGAGTATATGGAGAAGGGGAATTTAGAGCAGATGTTGCTTTCCCATACATGATTGCTCTAAATAATTTGTCTCAATTTATTGCAATGTATTGCTTAGTTCTTTTCTATCGTGCTAATTCGGAAGCTCTGAAACCAATGAAACCAATTGGAAAGTTCTTGTGTATCAAAGCAGTCGTTTTCTTTTCGTTTTTGTAAGTTTTTTTGTGCTATGGAAAAATCGTTTTTTTTTTTTTTTTTACAATGAAAAAAAAGAAGAATAATTATGCAATCACATTAATTTCATTAATTTTTTCTTACAGTCAAGGAGTTATAATCGCTTTGTTAGTATACTTTGATGTAATATCAAGTATATTTAAAACAGAGAACACTCACATCATAAGAAATATATCTTCCAAATTACAAGATTTTTTCATTTGCATCGAAATGTTTTTAGCTGCGGTAGCACATCATTACAGTTTTACATATAAACCATTTGTAAATTTAGCACAGAGTCAAGCTTGGTGGGATGCATTTAGGTATGAATTACTTTTTGATCGTAATTAGTTGTATCAAATTTAAATTAGTGTTGCAAATATATATATAGTTAATTAATGCATTAAATAGAAGTTATATGTATAAGTTATATGTGTGCGTGTGTTTTTATGCAGGGCAATGTGGGATGTTTCCGATGTACATAACGATATTAAAGAACATTTAGGAGTTGTTGGATCATCATTAAGTCGCAGAATTAGAGGACGAAGTGCTTATCAACAAGCATGGGGAAGTGCGACGGAACGTACATCGCTTCTTCCTGAAGCAGCAGCAGTAATGCCTAGAAGCGCACCTGCTTGTTCATTTTCTAGTTATAATACAGCTGAAAATGAACAGAATAATAATCCCGGTGATAGTTTTTCTGTATCAACTGACATAAATACCGATACTAATAACATAAATACATAGTCCGGTGTCGAAATCGTACGTATGTGAGTAAGAACATTTGAATGGACATAATATCATACTTTCTTTACACAAATCAACATATATCATTTAAACGAAAAGAAAAAGTAAGAAGAACAAAAATACACGAGTATACAAATTCTCATAAGTATAACAACAACAACAACAACAACAACAACAATAATAATAATAGTAATAATATAATAATAATAATAATAATAATAATAATAGTAATAATAATAATAATAATAATAATAGTCTGCCTTTTTGTAAGGTATTTGAGAACAAGGATTTGATAAAACAATAATAATAATATAAATGTCAACTTAGCTTTCAGTATATTTTAATTTAATAGAATTGATAAATTTTATGTTACCATTGATATTGCCAAAAATTGTCTATATGCATATTAGTTCCTTATATAGAACAAATTTTATTTAGGGTCTACTTGTATGTGTGTGTGCGCGGTGTACGGTCACATATGTATATACATGATGTATTACGATGCTTTTTTTGCCTTCAAGAGATGCGTGATATACCTTTTTTTTTTTGTGGAAATTCTTTTCATTTCTATAGTAAATATAGAAAATAAAATTTTGGAAATTGAAGGTTCTTTTCAAATGAAAATTGCAAATATTGTGTGATTAAAGAAACGATATTATTTATTATTTAAATAGTATATTTTCTTGAGTTTAGTATTATGTTCAATTGTATTATTAATGAATTAATTACAATTCTGTTATAATATTATAAACTATTTCATATATGTTTCATAGATTAATACGCGAATAACGTGTATAGCTGCACATTTATAATTGTTTAAAAATACTTACATGCTATTTTTAATGATAATTTTCTTTATTAACCACATTTTAGCTTTAAAAAATTATTAAATTTTAAAATTCTCTGTATGCGTATGTATAAGATTCAAATATTTACTTTATATTTGCCTAACAAATGTGTAGAGTTTTATGTTGCGAGATTTAAAAATTGGCGCCATTTCGTAACCACGCAACATGGCGATACTCATTGTGCGTATACTCTATATGTATATGTGTATGTAGCATTGAGGTATTGACGAAGAACGTTCTCAATTTGGTGTTTTATTAAGTTCATCAATTAAAACTCTTACAGGTTTTTAGACCGTTATCAAATACGTGATAATGTGGCAAGATAAAGAGATAAGATTCGATGTATTTTACACGTAATTATTTTATCAGAATAATAATTTCATAAAACTGGCACATTTGTGAAATATTTTTTTTCGCGCACTTTGTTATTTTATTTATGAATATTATTATTTAATTTCTTGGCCTTGAATATATATAAATATATATATATAATATTTTAAATCGAGTTTTTAATTAGAAATATTAAATGAAAGAAAATGTAACAACGAATTTGTATAGAATAATCAATAGTATAATAATTATATCGATTATCTGTCATTTTATAAATTCAGTCAGATGCAATTACGAGTTGGTGAAATTATGGTAGACAAACTCGATATGATAGAAGACACGAAGGGAAACTCTGGTGACAATGGAAGATTAATTGTAACGAATTTGCGAATTTTATGGCATTCCTTGTCTCTACCAAGAATTAATTTAAGTATGATCGAACCGACATAAATTCTAGGATTCTATCAATTTTTATGAAAAAAGAAAAGAAGATGTAATTAATTTTTATCATTTACAGCTGTTGGTTTCAATACTTTCGTTACAATAAATTCGAAAACTGTAAGCACAGTAAGTATCCTTCGTTTAGATTTATAAAAAATATTGTATGTTACGTTTAAAAAAATTATGATATATATATATATTTTATTTATAGGTTAAAGGTGGACACACACAAGCTTTACACATTTTAACATCTTTCCGAAATAGTCAATACGAATTTATATTCACAAATTTAAACTCGATAAGTACTAGACATTATACCTCGGTTATTGGTGTATATAGGTGCGAATTTATTGTTTGCTTAATCAGAATAATATTTTAATAATGATAATAATAATAATATAAATAATAAATTAATTAATAATTTCTATATGCAGAGCTTACACGTCGTCTAAAATTTATCGAGAAATCAAATTAAGAAGTGGTATTGTCAATGAAAATAGATTGACCTTGTTACCACACGAAAAAGTTCATTCAAGTATACCAGATGTTTGGAATTTATCTGTGGAACAGGTTACATATTGTTAACTTTGTTTTTTTCTTGGGTATTTTCTTTTCTTTTTTGAAAAATAAAAATGACGTAAATATCGACGATAAACATTTTAGGGAAATGTCGGAACTTTCATAGTTACGAATATTCGACTTGTATGGTATGCAGATATGAATAATCAATTTAATGTATCGATGCCATATCTATCGATTGCTAGTGTAAGTAATCGATGAGTTATACATCTCTGTATATACATATTTCATGACTGTATGTTTGTCATGCGTATTTACTTATGTATCTATACACATGTATATCACTGCTTATGAAGAGTAGTTCGTTTTTAGGTTACGATTAGAAACTCGAAATTTGGAGCGACTTTAGTAGTATTAAGCGACGAAACTAATAATGGATATATTTTAGGATTTCGTATAAATCCAATAGAAAAACTTAATACTCTTCATAAAGAAATTAATATATTAATAGCAGCGTATAAGAAGTCACCGATCTTCGGCGTAGATTATACTCTTGAATATCAGGTAAAGTTTATTCGATGTTAAGCTATAAAATAATATATTTCGATAGTTTTTCTTTGGATATAGAAAGGTTTTAATTATAGGGACCGATGGAAGAAGAAATTCATCCAGAACGTTTCAACGAAATACAAGATAATCAGGGTGATATTTCTGATGTTATAGGTTATTATTTTTTTGAAGGAGGTTCGACACAGAGGAAACCTAATTTTTCGAATCAATTGGGATTGGCCATAGAAGATCCTAGAGAAGGAAGTACTTTACAAAATTTATGGGAACTCGTTCCTTCAACTTAATCGATTACTCTACGTGCTTGCGATAGGAGAATATTTTCTTGTATAAATTATACATCTGTGTATCCTGGTATATATATATATATATATAATATATATAACAAAGGTAAGATTAATTAACAAATAGTAAAACTAGTACATTAGATTTTATTAAATACAATTTGCAGAAACAAAAATTATATATTAATTTTCTTCTTCTGTACATTTTTTTCTCTATCATCGTTCAAAAACAAATCTTTCGATTAAATAGAGAGTAGAATGTGATGTGCGGACTTTTAGAATATCTAAATTAATACCAAACATAAAGAAATAATAATAAAAGAAGTGTGGTGAAACTAAAAATGGGATCTAATTAAAATGAAATAAGAATATATTACGAATATAAGGCGTGCGATATTTTTTGATGAGAAAATTTTATCAAATAATCGACATTAGTTTCTTTTCTCTTTTCTCGAAGGCTTAGCTTGGTCTACAATTTAAAGTGTGAACAATCGGTTGATCATCAATTTCTTCGTTAGGTTCATTCTCTTCGGGTTGTTCAACTGGAAATCTATAACCCATATTAATGAGCATTAATTCAAGTGGATCTCTATTCATACGTATTTGATTTGCCGATGCAGCATCTTCCAAATTTTTTATTTCCCTGTCGTTAATACTGCCATCCTAGAATTTATTTCAATAAGAAATTAGTTATCTTCTTCCTTTTTTTTATTTTTTTTAAATAATATAATCCAATTGTAGTAGTTATATAAGAAATATTAAAATATTTACTTCTGGTAGCGGACTCCACAATCTGATAACTGGATCTATGCCACTTGTTGCCAATAGACATGTCGATGGATGTGGCTGAAGGCAATTTACAATTCTATCATCACCTCTTAGTACACGTATAATATTTGTTGTATTCCGATCCCAAATAAAAAAGGAACCATCGTCCGATCCAGCAACTATATATTGTCCATTGCTTAAATAACATTTAATATAATTTTTTTATTGTTACTTATTAAGTTATTATTATAGATGACTCGAATAATTTTCTCACATACTTTCCAAAAAAATTAGCTTCTTTTATGTCTGTTGTAGTGTTACAATGACCGCAAAATCTCATTTTATAATCTATAGTATTGCTTCTCCATTCTTTCTCATAGCCTGAGATTCGTGAAAGATCTTGTTCGAAACTATCGATGTCCCTTCCTGAGAAATAAAAATATTTGGTAAACGATCAAAATTTATATCTTGTTAAAAGTAAAATTCATTGCAAACAAACCAGAATCGATAGCTTCCTTAATATCCATTTTCAAAGCTTTGCACGCAGAGTTGGATGCATACTCAGGAAATTTGCATAGGAAATTTTTAATAACTTTTTCAGCTTCGACCGATCTATTTAGATCAAATAAACATCGTGCTAACCTGCATAAATATTGTACATGTATATATTTACAACAAAATAAAATTACGTAGATTTGATCTTAGAAATGGAATAATACAAATTTTTTTTTTTTCTTTTTTTTTGTTTTGTTTTTACCTAAAATGTGCCTTTACATGTTGCGGATCAAGAAGCAAAGTTGTCCGACAATCGCGTAAAGCAGCATAAGTATCACCATCCCTATAAATCATATTATTATTGAGTTTATGGAAATTTTAATGCTTTAAAAATGTTCTTTACGCTTGTATAAATTTTTTCTTTCTGAATTGTAAATATATAAATTGTATTAACAATTGTTTATTTACCAAGCGCGTTTCATAAATGCTGCAGCTCTATTAGCAAAAAGTACAGCTGCTGTGGGGCAGTAACTAATAGCTTTATTATATAAATTGATTGCTATAGTATATTTTTGTTGTTCAAAGCCTTCATTAGCCTGTAATAACAAAAATATAATTGGATAAATACGTATAACATTAAATTCACTTACGATATAACAAATATACCTGACGTTTTAATTCTTCAACATGATGAGGCAGAGTTCTAATATTTGTATTAGCAAGATTAACATCACAGCTTTCTATACAACCATTTTTTGATTTTGAATCTTTTTCATTCGTCTCTGTAAAAAAAAAAAAAAAAAAATATTATGCATTTAGAAACGACAAGAGATCTGCATTATGTTATGTGTAATTAAAAAAAAAAAAAAAGAAAAAAAAGAAAAAAACGTATAAACTATAATCACCTGAAACACTTTTAACATTGTAACTTTGAAATATTTTCGAATTCTTTGAATTGTTGATATCATACAAATAAATCTGTTCTCCGCCCATATTAACTAGCAATTCATTCCCATCGGCACTAAAGGTCAAATATGTTGCTGTAAGGCTTCTATTACCATCACGCGGACGTGAGTGCAGATGGCCTATTTAATGTTAAAGAATAGTCTCCGTTAGAGAGATCATGTAACAGGCATCAAAAAGGAGGAGTAAGTACAAAGGAGCCGCGTACGCTATCTCTGATCGTATGAACGAACCCGCGATAAAATACTGTGCACAACCCAATGGTACATTATCCTCCGGATCACCTTCGCCGCTTCGAATGAAGCTAAGATGTCTCCTGTCCCAGTCAACGTGAGGAAAAACAATTGGAACCTGTAGATATTATGGAGTACATAGAAAATGTTTTTTCACATCTATCTGATAATATATAAGATATAGATAGTAATTATTTAATACTCAAAACCTGAGAATGTTTGATCATTCTACGATCATACATCCGTATGTAAGCATCGTTAGCCCCAATAGCTATCAATTCTGGTCTTTTAGGATTTATAGAGATACATTTTCCTTCCGCTGATCTTCCCATGTGATTCACCAAGTTTATAAGTACGTTAGGCTCGTTATTTTCACACGTATGTGGTGCACGTATATCGTACTGCAGTACCAAACCATCTTCGGCCACGCTCCAAAATAATGAAGGTATACTTCCTATCGTAGCTATACGTTTAACGCGTCCTAGATGACAATAGCATGCAAGGATCGGTTCCGTGAGACTAAGATCGTGTACTTGTACTTTACAATCAGCTGCCCCTGATACCAACACATTATTATTTGTCTTTGGCATGAACTAGAAACAAATATTGATTATAATGAGGTCATAACTTAGCTCAGCTTGACAAAGTAGAAGTATCATGTTTTCTGCTACAAATCAATAAATTGCTTTATAAATAGATCGACCGACTGATCATAATAAGAATATTTTTTATTAAATAATATATATATATATATATACGTACCTTTGCAGAAAATATATTTCCACGGTGTCCCGTATGAATAACTAACTTTTTTTCATAACGAAATGGATCCCATAGTATAATATTTGTATCATCCGAGGCAGAGGCTAGCACTCTGTAAACATATTTAGAAATTATTTATCATTGGAACAGATAAATTATCGTTAAATTTACGTCGACTTTGTTTCATCTAAATAGAACAAAACGATACGTACTTTCCCGTTTCATCCCATTCTAAACAATTAACACAACCAGAGTGACCGTTCAATTCTTTTTCCAATCCCAATCGTAGTACTAGGTCTTCGGTGACGTGTAATTTTTGAGAGACTGTATGTGCTATAGATTCCTATATAAAATAAGGTCAAATAAATAACGAATGGAAATGAATGTAATGCGTGGAGATCGACGTAAAACAATTTAATAGTCGTACTTGTATTTCCCTTTGACGAATAAGATTTACAACCGTATAATCTTTTTCCTGTCTATGCACTGCCATGTTTATCTTATGTACCGTTTCTTTTAATATCTACAATAGTATTATATTAAATTCAGTAACTGAAAACAATAAAAGAACAAAATAAATCAATGAAATCAACGAAATTAATGTTAATAAATAAAAAATTTACGCGTGATATACATCGAAAGAATTAAAGATACGTTTCGCAATTGGATTAAATGTTCGTTAAAACATACTAATCTACGTATGTTATATATACAAGAACATAAAGGAACGTTCAATAAGAAAGTCAAATTAGAAATCAATTGTGTGCGTTTATTATCGAGTTACGAAAACAAATTGCAAATACGAGACGATGATGTATGCATCGATAAGGAAAAAGTTAATCAGTATACGTGAAGATTGATTAAAACAACTCACCTATTCTCAAGTTGTACAAGACATATCTTAAAAAGTACAAAGAAAGCCATACTAACACTTCCAGTGTTATTTCACACGCATATAATAAGCTTCAAAATCAGCATATTCCATTCTCTCTCCTCTCTCGTGGATTATGGAAAAAAAATTAAAGTTTTGTTAGAACGTTTCTCATGAAAAAATACTGATCAACGTTACATTCCCACCATCGAGTATCAGAAACAGTGCTCTCAATCTGAAAACGATGAATTTCCTACTAACTCGTTTTGAAAATGCACGCTTTTCCCGCCAATAAAATTAAGCTTTTTTCGAGCGATTTAACAAAAATTAAATGATCGATTTTATATCGTTTTCGTTAACGAAAATGATTCTTTTTAAAAGTTATTAATTTTTTCGATATAGTCGAGCGTACGTATATCTTTTTATATTTCATCTCAATAAAGTAACATACTACCTTATCGAATTATCGGTCGAGTAATCCAACTCCTCCATCTTGTGGAGTAGCTGCGCGAATTAGTCGGTAACGTAGAACGCGAATGAAGTGTAACGGTTTTCGCGACTTTTCGAGTACTTTCCGTTACGGATTTAATTTTATCGTTTCTTTTGTTTAATTTTATTGTTAGAAATCGTAACACGGTTAGAAATCAGTTACGCAACATCCATAAAGACAAATCAGGTAATTGTTATATTTCTTCGAATCGCGTTAATATATTATTTCGAAATAATAGCATCTATTAACGATATAACCTAATTAAGAAAACGGTATTGCGATTAATTATCACTCGTATCAACATCTTCAAATCGTAGCAATTATTTTTATTATTCGATAACTCTGATACCAATGAAACGAGTAAAAATATTTATTAGGGATCTATTAAAAATGAATTTATTTCTTTTGCAGGTCCCATCGTCAAACGTTAGACCATATACGATTTTATTATACGATTGTCGAAGAAATTCATCGCCATTTTCAAGTAAATATATAACGACAGGAACGGTGAGTTGTTTACAATATAGATACTTGTATTTTATTCCAATAGATACGTAACGTAAATCGAAGATCTCTTCGCATGATTTTAAGAAAAATCGATTCGCGATGCGTTGGAAAAAAAAAAAAGAAAGAAAATCAATACTCGAATAAAACTATCGAAAATAGACTGGAGGGAGGGCAATTTAAAGTTCAAAGTTCACAGTCCACAAGTCGTCAAAATTCGTAGTTACATTTACGATTACGATTACGATTACGATTACGATTACGATTACGATTACAGTTACGATTAATAGTTACGGTTTCGATGTAAGAATATTCGAAGTGGGAACTTTACAAGAGCAAGACGTAGATATCGTGCCCGTTGTGGTTTCTGCAAAGTCCCGTGGCAAAGACGGAAAGTCTAGCTAACGAGGGAGCCAAGAACAGCTTACTTGGCGGAGGCAGACCATTTTCGAAAGTTCCTCGAGTTGTGTAACAAACTTTACTCGGGATTGGTTGCCCGAAGGGACGGGTGGGGCTGGCGGAAGTGAGAAAGAGAGAGATAGAGATAGAGATAGATAGAGAGAGAGAGAGAGAGAGAGAGAGAGAGAGAGAAGTAGACAGAGGTAGAGAGATACAGATAGATAGATAAAGAGAGAGAGAGAGAGAGAGAGAGAAAGAGAGAGAGATAAACGAGACGAAGTAAGTCTCAAGTAACATGGCCAAAGAGGAAGGGAACGATGGAGAAGAGTTCCTCCGAGAGAAGAGATTCAGTTAGGAAGGATACTACATAACCGATATATATATATATATGCATGTATATATATAGGTGTAGATATATATATATATATATATATATATGTATGTATAGGTATATATTATATACCGTCAGACCCGTCCGACGAAATACGTGCAAGCACGTAATAGCAAGCGATACGGAGATACCTTTGGGAACGTGCCTCTTTTTCGAAGCTTTCCATTTCAAAATTGGAAGTATAGTATGTGTATACCTTAACGATATATTTTTTGTATATTCTCATTTCTTTTTTTTTTCTTTTCTTTTCTTTACTTTTCTTTTCTCTTTTTTTTTTTTTTTTGATTTTTTTCGCTCTCTTCCACCTCCGTCGGCCCTCTCGTTATTTATCGATGCTTCTGTGTGTCTATGCATTTGTCGTCGTTTTTTCTTTTTTGTTGTTGTGTTGTTGTTGTTGTTGTTGTTGTTATTATTATTATTATTATTATTATTGAAATATTTTTGTATTCGTCGATTTTCGTTTATTCGTTCGTTCGTTCGTTCGTTCGTTCGTTCGTTCGTTCGTTCGTTCGTTCGTTCGTTCGTTCGTTCATTCGTTCGTTGATAATCGAGTTTCAATTAAAAAAGAAAAGTGGAGAGGGAGAGAGAGAGAGGACGCGTTTTGATTTCTTCTCTTTCTCCCTTTTTCCCGATTTATTAATAAGCTCGTAAAAAGTTTGAGAAGCTCATTTTATCGACGATCGACTTTCTTTAATAAAACTGGAGCTTTCGTGTTTTATAAAAAGAGAGAGAAAAAATATCTAGAATTTAAAAAAAGTATATATATATATTATTATTATATCTAAATTAGATACCTATATATATATCAAACAAAATTCATAACTTTTTATTACAAATTCGTCCGCCATATATTTATCCAAAAGATCACAAAATATTACTTTAGAAATTTCTTACGATCGTTAAATGATATAACAAACAAAATAGATAGAATAAGAGGAATGTTCCTATCGATAGAATCGAAAACGGAGCTTTCGTGTTTTATAAAAAGAGAGAGAAAAAATATCTAGAATCTAAAAAAAAA